>NC_033797.1:16515128-16522110 GCF_001876935.1 Asparagus officinalis
CAGCTTGCATCACTCCTAATTTGTCACGTTAACAATACACCTCTGACAATCAACTTATCAATCCTTGTCAATAGGATGATAGGTCCTCGAAATTGCTCAAATCGCAATCTTCCCCAGTTATCAATTCTCATCAATAGGATGATAAGTCCACAAAGTTGCTCCAATCGCAACACAATCCTGTCACGTTAACACTAAACCTCTGACAACCCACTTATCAATCCTCATCAATAGGATGATAAGTCCACAAAGTTGCTCCAATCGCAACACAATCCTGTCACGTTAACACTAACCCTCTGACAACCCACTTATCAATCCTCATCAATAGGATGATAAGTCCACAAAGTTGCTCCAATCGCAACACAATCCTGTCACGTTAACACTAAACCTCTGACAACCCACTTATCAATCCTCATCAATAGGATGATAAGTCCTCAAAGTTGCTCCGATCGCAACATTCTCTTGTCACGTTAATATCAAACACCTCTGACAAAATCAACTTATCGACTCTCGTCAATAGAGCGATAGGTCCTCAAAGTTGCTCCGATCGCAACACTTTCCACTTATCGACTCTCATCAACGGAACGATAGGTCCATAAAAATACTGTTAGGTTAACATCACACCTCTAACAGTAAACCCCCCCAATGAACTTGTTAATCCTTTTTCAACAAGAATAGCAAGTTGTCATTATAAAATCCCCAGTGGATTAGAGATTTTCTGAAATTATCCCAACGATAATAAAGAAAGTTTCTGAATTTCACTCTAAGTGAAAATTCACGCCAAGTTAATACTACACCTCTGGCACTTCTAATTTTCTTTCAGTGTTTCAAGTAACACAGGAAGAAATAACGATAAAGTCTACGTATTCAACATCGTAGCACCAAAATCCATGCTTTTTCCCATGGCAATTGTGGCGAAGAAGACGAAGATGGGCGAAGTATTTAGGAACGGATCTTTTCCTCCGTTGAAGCGCTGGAGAAGATGAACAGGAGCTCTGTTAAGAAACTGAGTAAAAAAGGAGAAAAGTCGAATGACCTTTTGATTTGACCTCAGTGGTCTATTTATAAACAGCTGTAGCTGTCAAATCGAAACGAGATTTTAGGTAAAATCTCACCTGAAACGTGATTCTCGCGTTTTCAAAAAGAGGGGCTTCAGTTACCGAACGCACCCTCACGTTCAAACAGGAGAACGCAGGATATAGGCGTGCGTTCTGATGGCCAACCTCAGCATATCATATAAATAACCCATTCAAAGGGGTTAATATTCCAAGTAATGGCGCTATGATCAAAAGAGAAGATAAAGCGAATTCCTCTGAAGCCAGTCTCCAGACTAAGCTGGGGATAAAATCCTTCTTATACAGGCTTGTGGTTCTCTCCATCTGTGATGACAAATTTTTCATAAGCCCAGAAATGTCCAGTTTCCTTGAAGATAAAGCCCAATTCATTTTGGAGAATGAAGAGGTCAACGAAGGTGCTCCACTCAACCTGTGATGATGAGCATTTGATTAACAAAATCTTTGGGTTCCAAAGTATTTCGAAAATTCGTCCCAGTCAACCGCGAACTTTCGAAAACTTTGGAGGGGGTTCTGTAGGCTGTCTAAAAATCACAATGGATAGCTGAGTCGCCATCAAACACTGATGATGGAAGTTACAATCTGACGACTTCCAGAAGGCTACAATTCGAAGATTTTCACATGTCAAAGAGTTAAAGCAAAGATTACAAAACGACAGTCTTTAGCAATACTCTGACAGAAAGGATTACAAATCGACGATCTCTTCAAACCAAGACGTGGAAGTCCTCCCCGCGTATCATCATCAAGACACTACACCGATTCAATCACCTACGCCGCTTCAACAGCTATAAACACGAATGCAGCTTCTTATGTGAGATGATTGATCTTGATGGCTGCGACAACAACATGACTAATATTATATTAGCAACTATTAGAGATGCTGATGAGCAGTGTAATGATATTCGACACACTGAGGAACACATGGTTAAACCATGCAAAGAAACTCTAATCAAACATCCTTCACAATCAACATCGAGAGTTACAATCTGACGACTCTCACATATCAGAGAGCTAAAGCAAAGATTACAAAATGACGATCTTTGCAACGCTTCGACAGAAAGAGACTACAAATCGACGGTCTCTTCAAATCAAGCTGCGGAAGTCCTCCCCGCACACCAGCATCAATATGCGCCGCGTTCATAGCCACGAACGCAGCTCAAACGCAGCTCCAATCGCTGCCAAGCACAGCTCAAACGCAGCTCCAATCGCTGCCAAGTACACCTCTGAACGCAACTCAGATCAGCCTCTGAACGCAGCTCAGATCAGCAGCTGAACGCAGCTTCAACCGCTACCAGACGCAGCTCCAGCTGACTTCGAACGCAGTTCTATACTGCTGCCAAACGCACCTTCAAACATAGAAGAACGCAGCTCAATATCGCTGCAGAACGCACCTCCAGATGTTGCGTTCAGACACAGAATTCATGCCAGAACACGGATCTGCGTTTGACTCGTTCAAACACGAGCTGAACGGTTCCAAAACCGTTTCCCACGATCTGAGGGGATCACAACCGCTGCGTCCGAGCTTCCAATCGCTGCGTCCGAGCTTCCAATCGCTGCGTCCGAGCTTCCAGACACTGCGTTTGAATGCAAGAATTCATGCCAGAACACGGATCTGCGTTTGACTCGTTCAAACACGAGCTGAACGGTTCCAAAACCGTTTCCCACGATCTGAGGGGATCATAACTCCACTCAGGAGTGATTTAAGGGGTGGTTACATCCCATTAGCCCCACTTAGGAGCGAATTAAGGGGGCGGTTACACCCCTTAATCCCCTATAAATAACTAAGAAATCAACTTATTATCAACCGGCCAAGACAGTTGTTCCAGTGAAGTATAGATATTCGGATCGTCAACGAGAAGCAAACTCGACGCGAGCATTCGAGGGAGGCATCTCATCGCTACCGTGAAGAACCCAGAATTAAACAAAGGGGAGAATCCAGATCATTCTCTTCTCTTTTGTAACCAGGAATCCAAATTGTAATCGAGAGTTGAGAGAGTTGTAATCATTCTTTTTCTAAGCAGTTAGAGAGAATAAAATCAAACGCAATTCTTTCCTTATATTCTTTTTATTACAAAATTTCCCACAAACACTTATGGACGATAGTTTGTCGATGGATGAGACTAGAACGACGCTTCTAGCGGATGATCTTCGAAAAATTACAACTAGTGATATGATCACTGGTGGTAACAAGGAATAAGCTCAGGGACTGTTTGCCATAGGAAGAGGCAATGAATGAGAAAAAGGCAAGGGAGGAAAGTCTAGATCTAAATCGAGACCTCTTGCGGGACGAGCGTGTTTTAAATGCGGTGAAGTTGAACATTTCAAGGTCGATTGTCCTAACAAGAGAGTAGGTGGGAAGAACAACAACAACAAGACTGAAAGACGAGAAAGCAAGGAAGAGGCGAGCTACGCTTCAGGGGAAGGGAGCGATAAGGAATGTTATGTCGTCACGGGTGGCGAGGATACCTCCGGGAAGTGGATTCTTGATTCGGGTTGCTCTTACCACATGTGCCCAAATAGAAAGTGGTTTACTACCTATAGAAGCATTGATGGTGGAACCGTATTGATGGGGAATAACCATGCTTGTAAAACGGTGGGACTCAGTGATATAAAAATCAAGATGCATGATGGAGTGGTTAGAACCCTAACGGACGTGCGGTACGTTCCCGACTTACGGAAGAATCTTATCTCAGTTGGTGCTTTGGACTCCGGTGGCTGCAAGATTGTTATAAAAAACGGAGTGAAGAATGTTGTTCGAGATTTCCTAACAGTGATGAAGGGTGTTCGTCACGGTAATCTATATACTCTCTCGGGTACGACGGTGACGGGAGATGCAGCAGTTGGAGCTGAAGGAAGTGGTGGGGACCCATGTGAGCACACACGGTTATGGCATAGACGGCTTGGGCATATGTCAGAGAAGGGTCTGGATCTGCTTGGTAAAGAGGGTTTGCTAAAGAATCTGAAGAAGCCTTGCATGGATTTTTGCGAGGACTGTGTGTATGAAAAGGCGCACAGGGTCCAGTTTCTAAGGAGTAAGCACAAGAGTAGAGGGATACTAGATTATGTGCACACAGATGTTTGGGGTCCGGTTTCGACAACTTCCAAGGGTGGTTCTAGATATTTTGTCTCATTTATAGATGATCATTCAAGGTATGCTTGGGTTTATTTTCTGAAGCATAAGAATGAGGTATTTGAGACATTCAAGAAGTGTAAGGCGATGGTTGAGAACAGAACGAGAAAGAAATTGAAGGCATTGAGATCTGACAACGATACAGAGTATACAGATGGTGCCTTCAAGGAGTTCTGTGATCAGGAGGGGATTGCCAGACACTGGACAGTTAGATCTACACCACAGCAAAATAGGGTCGCGAAGAGACTGAACCCAACACTGCGGGAGAAAGCAGTGAGTATGCGATCTTATGTTGGGTTGGGCAAATAATGGTGGGCAGAGTCGATTGCTACAGCTTGCTATATAGTGAATCGATCTCCACATTCGACATTGGACGGTGATACACCCTATCGGGTGTGGTCAGGGGAGCATGCAGATTATGAGAGGCTCCGGATTTTCGGGTGTACCGCCTACTATCACGTCAACGAGGGAAAGCTTGACGCGATGACCAAGAAGGTAATTTTCTTAGGGTATGCAAAGGGTGTAAAAGGCTATCACCTTTGGTGTACAGAAGATTCGAAGTTCGTGATCAGCAGGGATGTTACCTTTGATGAGAAGTCCATGATTGCTAGGGTGCCCAAAGATGGTGGTGTTGAGACTGTTGGAACTTCCAAATCCCAAGTTATTGAGATAGAACCTAAAGACCAATCAGGTTCTAGTCATGTTCAAGTATGAAATCAGGTAGATGATGAGCTTGAGCAGGAAGAGGTTCAGCAAGAGAATACACATGCACTACAACAACATCAGCTCGAGGATAGCTTGGCTTCCACTAGGCCAAGGCGAGCATACAAGCAGGTACAGAAGCTGGGGGCTGATCAACCCCTGAAGCACTATGGGCAGGTTAATTTGGTTGAGTACGCACTCTCAGTGAAGGAAGATGGCCCGGTCTCCTTCAAGGAAGCTATTTGGGATAGAGATAGCGAGAGTTGGTTGGCTACGATGGAGGAGGAGATGAAATCTCTCCGGAAGAACCAAACATAGCGAGAGTTGGTTGGCTACGATGGAGGAGGAGATGAAATCTCTCCGGAAGAACCAAACATGGGAGGTGATCCCATTGCCCGTAGGGAGAAAAGCTATTGGTTGTAAGTGGGTGTATAAGAGAAAGAAAGATCCTTCAGAGCTCGGTGGTACGAGGTACAAGGCGAGGCTAGTGGCTAAGGGGTTTGCACAAAGAGAGGGTGTGGATTACAATGAGATCTTTTCTCCGGTGGTGAAACATACTTCTATTCGGGTGCTATTGAGTATTATTGCTCATGGTGATCTTGAGCTGGAACAACTCGATGTTAAAACAACCTTCTTGCACGGAGACTTGAATGAAGAGATCTACATGCATCAACCTGAGGGTTACAAGGTTGAGGATAAGGAGCATCATGTATGTCGCTTGAGGAAGTCACTCTATGGACTGAAGCAATCTTCTCGACAGTGGTAGAAGCGATTTGACTCATTCATGCTAAAGCATGAGTTTTTCCGAAGCGACTATGATTGTTGTGTTTACATTCGGAAGCTTCGTGGATGTGATTATATTTATCTCCTTTTGTATGTGGATGATATGCTTATTGCATCGAAGAACAATGTGGAGATAGATAATCTGAAATCTCAACTTAGCAAAGAGTTCGAGATGAAGGACATGTGCGCTGCAAAGAAAATAATGGGTATGGAGATTAGAAGAGAGCGGACGAATCAACGATTGTTCTTGAGTCAGAAGGGCTACATGGAGCGGGTGATCGCGAGGTTCGGGATGCAAAGTACAAAATCGGTGGTGACCCCATTGGCTCCACACTTCAGGCTTTCAGGTAAACAATCTCCTACTACAGCGGAAGATAAGGCACACATGGAGCGTGTTCCCTATGCTAGTGCAGTTGGCAGTTTGATGTACGCAATGGTGTGTACACGTCCAGATATTTCACAGGCGGTTAGTGTGGTCAGCAGGTTCATGACGAATCCGGGAAAGACACACTGGGAAGCGGTAAAATGGGTCCTGAGGTACTTGAAAGGTACTGTGGATACGAGTCTGTATTTTGATGGAGATACATGTCAGATCGACGAGTATGTGGACTCAGATTATGCGGGCGATCTAGATAGACGACGATCTACTGCTGGTTATGTATTCATGATACATGGGGCTCCAGTTAGTTGGCGATCGATGTTACAGGCTACAATGACACTTTCTACTACAGAGACCGAGTACATGGTTATGACGGAGGAAGTGAAGGAAGCATTGTGGCTGTGGGGTCTTCTAGACGATTTGAGAATCGAGCAGGAAAACGTGAACTTGTGGTGCGACAGTCAAAGTACGATTCACTTGACGAAGAATCAAGTTCACCATGCTCGTACCAAGCATATCGACGTCAGATATCATTTTGTGCGGGATGTCATAGAGGAAGGAGATATTTCTCTCATGAAGGTACATAGGAATGAGAATCACGCGGACATGTTAACCAAGGTGGTCACAGGCAGCAAGTTCCAGCATTGCTTGGACTTGCTTCAAATCAGCCCGTGTTGATTTGCCCAAGAGGGCATGGCACTGCGGGACGGTGATGGAGGTGAGGTGGAGACTGTGTTGAAGAATAATTGCAGAACTACGATTAGCTTGATCCCGGTGGAGGGTACGTAAGCAGTCGCGGTATAGTGGCGCAGCTGGTTTGGCCTGATTGGCCTGGATCTCTCTGGTGGAGTTCGTGGGAGTTCTTCTGCTGTTTCGTTCAAAATTTAAGGTTTGTCAAATGATGTAGGATGTGAAGAA
>NC_033797.1:16522120-16525081 GCF_001876935.1 Asparagus officinalis
CATAGGACTGCCATGCTCCTGTATGGCATGCTCCTGTACACACAGGACATGATACCATGCTCTTGTACCTCCTTTGCCCATACTCTATGCAGTCCCATGCTCCTACCCCCCTATGACTTCTTCCGAGCTTATTTTTGAGCTGTCCCGTAGGGCACCCCCCTCTCTTGGCTATAAATAGAAGGGAGGTTGAGAGGAGAAAGTGTGGGGAAAATAAGTGGGTTGTGTAGAGTTCTTTTGGAAGAAAAGAAAGAGAGGAAGAGAGAACTTGTATAAGTTTGGTATTTTTCCTTCATAGTGAAACCCCATCCTGTGGACGTAGGCTAGTTAGCCGAACCACGTAAATCTCGTGTTTGTATTTGTCTTATCTGTGAGTTTCCATAGCTTGTAGGTTCCTGTAGGCGTCAAAAAAATGCTTACAGACGTCCAAACACTACTCAAAACAACGTAGAAGAACAATATACACGTCATCAGGCAGCACTGTGGCGCGGCAGCCAATGGTGCCGCGGCTAAGGCGCGGCAGCCCATGGTGCCGCGGCTAAGGCGCGACAGCCTAGGGTGCCGCGGCTTAGGCGCTGCAACCTGCAGTGCCGCGGCAGTTAAAGAAGGATACTATGGCAGTTATAAGGCAGTTATTCGATGATTTTTGAAGTCCACGTGGCGGCGTATCAGAAATAGAACGTGTGCTGACGTGGAAAAGCAGTTAAACCACGAAAAAGGTGGTTAAAGGTCGTGAGAGAGCGGTTTTAGGCACGATGGAACGTGCTGATAACCGCCTCCATCATTCGGTGATTCCTAGAGATCTAAGCTCAGACTTGATCTTTGGAAGAACGGACATCTTACATCGATAAGATATTCGTTTTCAAATCTTTACTTCGATAAACGAAGGAGAGATCCCTAAGCATCTTCACGATCTTTGAATTGGTGGTCAACGAGCCAAAGCACTCACGGCACAGGCAAAGTCCCACAAAAACAGTAGTTGATAAACGACTTCTGTGTTATTTTCTCGAAAGTTGTAATTTTGTTTATTTTTCATTGTAACATTCTGTAAGCAATCGAAGTTTAATGGAATATGCAATGGAAACGACTTTCGCTGGAAACAAACTGGCGACCACGTGGGAGCCAGCGGCCTCGCTGCCGAGGCCGCAGTGTCGCAGCCGATCAAAATCATCGTCACTGAAGAGATCGAATACGAATTTGATCAAGCAAAATTTGAGGAGTACTTGTCATCCTCATCCTCAAAATCTTCCTCGTCCCGCAAGTGCAGGAAGATTTCTTCTTCAAAGAAGGTTTCCAAGTCTCCAATTCAGATGAAGACCGCAGATGAAGATTCTTGCCAAGTCATCGCCAAGGAATCTCTCTGCAACATCTCTGCTCCTAAGGACTCTGCACCAATTAAAGAGTCCTTAAATCATGGCCAGCCAATAATGACAAAGCGGGCTCGTCAAAGGCAACGCCAGCGTCGCGCTCGTCAATTGGCTAAGGCCATGCAACAAACCGACGGAGTCCATTACTATACGGACTTAAAGTCGAGAAAGGAAAAGGTGAACCAATTGCCTCAACGACAAACTAATCACATCTCTGCACAGCTTACGACGGAGGAATGGACTCTGGTCAAAAGAGCCCGTTCTACTCTCAAAATCAAAAGCGTATACAAATGTTTGTTTAGAAAAGAAAATTGTAAAGAAGAGTATAAAGAAAAATGTAATGACTTTGATTCCTTTGATCTCTGGCATTACAACTTGACATTAGCAAAAGAGAGGAAAAGAATTTGATTTCCGCCTTTGTTTAAAACTGAGGTTCTTCTATAGGTGAGAACGATGGAGTGGGCTATTCCTCGATTGATGCCCGCTCGAACTTGCACCCTCCCCGTGTGACGAATCGAGCCGTCTTTATCTCGTGGAACAGATTGAACCTTTCGTGGAAAGTTTTAAATGAATAACTACTGATAATTTAGATTAGAATCTGAACGCAGTTATTGCAACTCTGTGAAAGCAGAAGTCTGTTGGAACGCGAAAATAATCGGTTTAATAAATCAAGCTGTTTTTCTGTTGTTGCAAAGATATCCTGGCTCAGATGTTGATTTTCTAGAGGTTTGCAGTTCCAAAATCCATATTCTCCAAGAGATTTCAGTTTGCTGTTGTTTTGCCGGAATCCCCAAACCTGAGCTGGTTAGATCTTTTTTAAATACCAACCTGTGTCGTTCAGATGCCAAAAATCCAACGCTCTAACTCAAGTTGATTCTTGAGATTTTTATAGGGGCGATAGGAGATTGTAACTGACTTGCACTAATACCGCTCACTACGTAGGGCGGAAAAATCCCTGCAGTAACGTAGGCGAATAAACGGTTTTGGAACCGTATCCGACTTATGTATTGAGTGAGTCAATACACCCAACTTGGCGTTTCAGCACCTCAACTTCGTGTAACTTTGAATTGAAGAGCGCGAAGTTGGGTGTTAGCTGAGAACACGGCATTCTGAACGCGAGGGCTCGCTCACGGTTACTGTTTGTGCCTTGATTTACGCAGGGGTCGCTGTGGTTGAACGACGCGGGGGTCGCTGTGCTTGACGACGCGAGCGCCGTGCCGTGGCCTTGAACGACGCGAGCGGTCGCCGTGGCTTGACGACGCGAGGGTCGCCGTGCTCTGACGACGGCGAAGGGTCGCCGTTGGCCTTGACGACGCGAGGGTCGCCTTCATTTCCAAGTTATGCACGCGGGGATGACACCCGCGTTTCAGCAAGGACGTTAGCTGATTTGTAACTTCTTCCGAGTAGAGCGTTGCCAAGGACCGTCTGTTCAGTAATCATGGCTTTAGCTATTGTGGGTGTGAAAGCCGTCAGATTGTAACTTTCACTGTAAGATTGTGAGAGCTGCTGCATAGAGTTTTCATCAGTTGATCGGAAGTGTCGCTTGGATTGGTAACCTTTCTCGATCTATGTGAAAATCCTCTATTTGCCGGCTTTC
>NC_033797.1:16526081-16563403 GCF_001876935.1 Asparagus officinalis
TATCAAAGAAATCAAAAGCAATTGTGCGAGTATGTGTGTATGTATATATATAAAGCGAACTGAGGGCTTAATCCACCAAAGTCTTGTAAACTAAAGCAGACCGAGGGCTCAATCCACCAAAGTCTTTAACTGTAGGATTAAAATATGAGACAAAGATCTTGATTCTATGGATCCCTCTAATTTAGTAATGCAAGGGCAGTTTAGAAATAACATAATATATCAGTTGGAAATAATTCAATGCATTTTAATTATGGCAATCTCAAGCTTGATTATACGGCACAGGGCAAAGCACATCAAAAGACTTTTGAGTTCGTGAATTCACAAACGGCTTTCACCAACTCTGACTTCCACTTGGACCAAGCATCCCCGACTCCGACTCCATCTTCCCCTCTCTCTCATCGCATTTAGTGCCACTACTCTGATGTTGTCCCCTATCTCCTTCCTCTGTTCTCACTACTAATCCAACGTTGTAGATCTTCCCCTCTTTCACGAATGCCGCATCCTCTACTCTAGGTGAATTTCATTGGAATCTCAATCTGTCTAGTACTTAGATACATATTTCAGATAGCTTACTGGATTCATCTCAAGAAACGCTCATCCAACAAAAAATTTGACACCAGCTCTATAAAAATCATCTTATAATTTTACAGTCCCTGAAAATATTACCCTAACAATGGCAATGCAAGAATATGAACATTCAACAAGTAGTTGCTTTACTGCTAAGACAAAATTGGATCCGTTAATGCATCTGCCTTTGTAATGTTTGTAAATGTAATTCATTATTTCTAAACTTTATGATTAATAGCTAGATTCTTGCAGGTCAAAGGAACCACTCAAGTAGGAAGCATTATTGAGGAAGAAGACAAAGTGGAAAATGAAGATTTTGAAGAAGTTGACCGTCAGTAACCGATCATGGAGAGGTTGAGTACAAGAGAATGAAGATTTGCACAAGGCAGTTTTAGTGCTTAACAAAAAAACATAGGATGTCCTATGTAGCTCTATAAATTTTTTTTCATAACTTATAAAGGAGAACTGCTCCTACCAGTTTAAAATTTTACTTTTCGTGGTTTGCGACCTAATATTGATTTTCAAGTATTAAATTTTCTATTGATTCAAGTATTACAATGTTTGCTGCTTCAATTAGATTACAACTATGTCGCATCAATTATATTAAGGAAGGAGCAGAGAGCAATCTACATTTTTTTTGCTATTTTGTGACGTGTAGAGAAAAACTAATTGCTTTCCCGTTAGAAATTCATCTCTTCATGTGAACCACTTCATACTCCATAATAGAGGAGAGGAACATATCTTGTCTTTTCTCTAGTTGGATTCATAAGTATAGAATACTTCTGGAAAAAGATTCCTCACCAATGCCAAAATATCAAAATAACATCAGCATGGACACCAACAATTTTAATAAACACATAATAATTTAGCCACCATCATCATCACCCATGTTACGTACAAAAAACCAAGAACAAAGAAGAGCAACAGACCTTGTAGTTTAAAAAAAAATAGCAACTTGTAGTTGTTCATGCCACAGTGAAAGAGAGGGGGGTGTCGTCATGCTCGCGAAAACCATAGCATTGTGGTGAGTAGAGAGCACGGCATCGTGCTAGCGTCGGACGAGATACTAGACTTTCAGATCGAGGTGTTATCAGAGTCGAAACTTAGCCCGATAGCGTAGTTGAGGTGCTATTAGATTTGAAGTTGACGGACGATAGAGTCAGAGGAAAATTTTTCCTTAGAGTTGGGAAAACGCTTGATCAAAGTCGGAGTTGGGAAGGCACTTGGACGATGTCGGAGAACTGTCTGTGAACTTATGACACTAGAAGTCTTTTCGTATGTCCATTAATCAAGCTTGTGATGTCATGATTAGATTGCACTGATATATTTCCAACTATATATCAAGTTATTCCCAAATTATCAATCAAAGGGATCCATAAAATTAAGATCTTGGTTTCATCTTTTAATCCTACGTTTAAAAAACTTTGGTGGACTGAGCCCTCAGTCCACTTAAGTTTACAAGAATCATTCTATCTCAAAGGGGCCTACGCTACGGAGAACCCATGAGATGCAATTCTCCCATAGAATATGAGATGCATACATCCTAAACATCTATCTTAATCCAATGGTTAAGATTAAAACATATTAAATTAGAAATAATTAATTCTCTCTCTCCGGATATGGCATCTAATATTTCTGTCTCTACAGTATCTTTCTCTTTATCGTGTTTTTTTTGTTCTGTCAAAGTCGTCTTTATCTCTCGCCTTCGTCTCACTCTCTCATCTCTCTTTGTCGCTTCAGAGGTTTTCAAAGATTTTGAGAGAATGGATGAAGGTAACCTTTTGGTAAATAATTTTAATTAGGATCTATTAGGTATTTGTCAAAAGAAAACGTGTTTAAAAAAATAAACAAAGTCGATTTTGTAAGTTCGGCAAAGGCGATATATTTGTTGTGGTCATGTAAAGCTTTATTTATAATCTTATGTGTCGTTCATGTAAAGCTTTATTTATAATCTTATGTGTCGTTCATGTGTGTGTGTCAGGGTATGCTCACATCATTGTAATTTATTTCGTCTTCAATTTTAGTGAATTTACTTGAAGTAGGCTTTTAGGAACATATTTAGTTTTATGCTTGCATATGTATTTTTAAAATTTGAGAAATACCCAAAAATATGCTTCTTTCATATCAATAGAGAAATTATTAAGTTAGCCTTGTTGATTATTTGATTATAAAATATGCTTTATGCTTTTTACTGTAGTTATTTTTTTTACAACCTACTCGGATTTATGCTTCATACTTTGTACTAAGAATTTATATTGAAAGTCCAGAAGCATCCAAAAAAATTGCTTTATGCTTTGTATTGAGTTGATGAGCTTAATGTAAGTGTATCACTTGCAATAAAATCTAACTTTTTAAATACTATCAACCTACACTAATTTAACATAATGCAAGTGTATCCCTTCTATTGATGATCAATTTTATTACATATTTTCAGATCCCTTGATGGAGCCTAACCAAAATGAAATGCATATGACGCCTCCAAAATCTAGCTCTTCTATAGAACCTGACAAATGCGTGCCTCCTTGCCCAGAACATTTGAAGCCAGTGGCTGGAAAGAGATTTGATACTTTGAGAGAAGCTGAGACTTTTTATAAAAAGTATGCTCACTACGTTGGCTTTAGTCTTTGAAGCTCATCAGTGACTAGGGATAAAAAAACAAGAAAATTAAGCCGCAAGTATTATGTATGTTCAAGTGAGAGTTGGTGAAAAGATGAAAGTACAAATAAGTATGTCCAAAAATCCAACTTCACAACTAGCTAATGATTCTAATGCTAAAGGAAAAGAAGTGATATGTACAAATAGGCCCAAGACAAAGCAAATATGTGAAACGTGATACGGTTCCAAAGCTTTGGCGGCATTCGAGAGAGTTGAAGAAGAAATATACGAGGTTGCTAGATTTTATAAGGTACACTTCCTAAGATCGGCAAGAAATATAAACTTAGTGCATAAATCATTGTTGAAGCTATAACATCGAGCTAATGTTGGGACCTCAAAAGCATATTACTTGCTTAAAGAACAATATGTGGGTTATGAAAATGTTGGATGCACAAAAAGGGATCTCCAGAATTTCCACAAGGATTTGAAAACTCAAATAAAAGATTCAGATGCACATATTTTTGTTGCTAACTTCAAAAGAAAAAGAGTCAAGTATCTTTCGTTTCACTTTGCATATGAGCTAGACGAGGACGTAGACTCAAACATATTTTTTGGGCTAATGACATTTGTCGAAGAAATTACTCAGTGTTTGGTGATGTTGTTTCTTTTGACACTACGTATGAAACTAATAAGTACTCTATGATTTTGGCACTTTCACTAGAGTCAGCAATCACAGCAGTCAATTATATTAATCACAGCAGTCAATTATATTAGCAGTTGCACTTGTCTGATGAAAAGATTGAGTCTTTTGTGTGGTTGTTTAAAAACTTTTTGGATGTCATGGGACAACACAAGCCTTTATGTATTGTTACCGATCCTGTTATGAAAGTAGCAATTCGGGAGGTTGATGCATCAAATAGATTTTTCTTTGTAGCATTTTATGAAAAAATTATCTAAAAAGGTTAGCAGCTATCTGAATGGTGACAATCAATCTATGAATCAAATCAAGTCGTGTGTATGCATCAGATACAACTAAAGAATATGAATGCAGATGGGCATCCGTGATCAGTGAATATAATTTAGAAAAAATAGTTGGTTGACAAACATGTATGACATCTGAAACATGTGGATACTGGCTTACTTTAAGGATTTATTCTTCAATGGTGTTCTGAAGACTACCTTTAGGTCAGAGAGTGAAAACTCATTCTATGGGTCATTTGTTAACAAGCAGTTGAGTTTGGTTGAGTTTTGGATGCATTTTAGTAGTGCACTAGCTTCTCAAAGGCACAACAAATTATAAGCTAATAATAATTGTTTGAATTCAATGTCTGTTTTAAAAACAAACAAACCTATTCAGAAGCATGGACGAGAGATATATACACATAAAAAAATTTACATTTTCCAAAATGAATTGTGGATAGCTCGTATGGATTGTGTAATTGATGATAAGACAAAAGAAGGGGACAAAACATTGTCAATCATCTCAGATGAACGTGGTAGACCAAGGGAAGCTATTCATGATGCATCGTTCGTCATTGCACATTGCTCTTGCAAAATATTCAAATCAGAAGGAATTCCATGTTGTCACATACTTCTTGTTTTACGTGGAAAAACTTTTGATGAAATTTCAAAGAATTATATTCTCAATAGATGGACTAAGACAACAACAACTAAACATATTTTTAATGTGGCTACTGATATAGCGGAGGAATGCTGTGAAGAAGAACGTGAAAGACAACTTATTTCTACTATATGGGAAAAATGCAAGGAATTATGAATTTGGCTAGGAAGAGAACAAAAATTTATGCGCATCATAGAAGGTCTTGTTGATAGCAAGGAGGATTTCATTAAAATGAGTGGTAATAATGAACACGAATTGGAGTCTTTCATTGGATCTTCTGCTCCAGAAAGAACTGAAATCCTTCCACTTAAACATGTCAACACGAAAATAAGTGGCAAATAGATCAAAGGGGGAAGGAAGAAGTCAATGGGACAACAACAAAAAAAGTCAAGATTTTGTAGGGTGTGTAACAAGATGGAGTACCATGATAGTCCTAATTGCCCATTTAAGATCTCTTCTTAAATCTTAGTAAGAAATTATATGCATTCGTGTTAATTTGATCTCTAAGGAATATTTGGAACCCACAAACTATGCCCATATTCTCCGTAAGATAAAATTCAAGCGAAGCAGTTATCTATTCTTTTTCTAATTGTATTATTATTTGTAGTATATTGTAGCTCCTATGGAAATTATTTCGAGCCTACCGATCACTTTATTTGTATTATTGCCATTCTAAGTGGTTTGCTACTTTTCACTTTAGGCCTTGTTTGAATTTGCATTTAGTTAAGGGAACATAGGATAAGTTAAGAGAAGGTAAGAGAATATGTAAAACTTGTTTGAAAAATTAGTAAGGGGAATCAAGGTGAACTTATTTCACCCAGTTTGGGGAGGCTAATAAAGTAAAGGGGAGGTAAGAAAATATGTGTAAATTTACATAAATACCTTACATGTTATTTCATCCCTTTGAATCTCATCTTGATATAGGGGATAAAAATGTCTTCGTATAATATTCTCTTATTTTAAGAGTTACATTTCCCTACCCTACCCTCCCCTCGATTACACCCCTAATTGGGGGGAATAAACTCTAAAGTTTTTTTTCCCTCCGTTACCTTAACTTCTCCCTCATTAACTATCTCAAATGACTTCCCAAACAAGCGTAATATGTCCCCTACCTTTCCTTTACTCACATTACTCCCAATCCGAACAAGCCTTATTGATTAGAAACATTCAGGTACTTCTCTCAACTAAACATATGCAAGCTAAATAAATGCAGCCTTTGATGCAAAAAACTATATAAAATTTTATTTTTAGGTATTTCTTCATGTAGTCATGGCGAAAAAAAAAAGATGCAATTGAGATCCTTGAGGCATGAGATGGTGGATGAGCATGAGACAACTACCCTCAAGACTGGAGCAAAGTGTGTGCAGTATGACACCAGAGATGGACAACAAAATTTGTTGCTATAGTTTACCGGCTTTTTGTCAAGATTCTCTAGCTTATATTGCATATTAGATTTTGTTTCTTTGAGTTTGTGGTGTTCCACTTTTAGTTTATTACATTTGGTATGGGTTTATAACATTTGCACTTGTGATGAAACGCAGACATTTGCAATTCATATGAGTACTCTAAACATAATGAATCTCATTGTTTAAATCAAATGGATTATTAAGCACAAAGCATTTCAGCTTGTGAAGAAACAGAGGCTTGAATGATCTGTTTGAGCAGGTTTGGTGTTTTCTATCTAGTTTTTTCCCCCTTTGTTGAGAGGTCTTTTTGCTGCGTCTTTTATTGAGTTAGTGTACTAGAAAAGTGAGACTCTAGTTTGAAAGTCTTTATAGTACAAGTATTTTGTTTTCATACTTTTACTGCAGTTTTGGTAATTAAGTTTTTACTTGCTTATAAAAAAAAGAGTGAGTGATGACAAGCTCCTATGATCCTTGTAATGATCGACATACGATATAATTTTGAACAAAATGCCCCAACGCGGTAAGATGATTAATGAAATAATTATCTTGATATATTATTTCAAACCCTTTGACAATGGCCTCTAAACAATATACACAGAAAGAGATGAAAGTAAAGACGAGAGAGTGTGAAATGGGGGAGAGAGAGAGAGAGACAAGTGAGAGAGAGAGAGAATGAAGGAAGAAAAGGGGGAGAGAAAGTCGATTTTGACAAAAAAAAACACAATCGAAAGGGACAAGTGAGAGGGAGAGGGACGCGCCAAGAGAAAGAACGAGAAAGCGAGAAAGAGAGAAAGATATTGTAGAGAAAGAAATGTTAGATGCCGGATTTGGGGGGAGAGAGAGAGAATTAATTACTTCTAATTTAGGATTTTTTTAATCTTAATCCATTGGATTATAATGGATTAAGATAGTTAGGATGTACGCATCTCATATCCTATGGGAGAATTGCATCTCATGGGATATGTGCGCGCGCGCGCGTGTGTACATGCATGATATTTTATGCATCACAAATAAAAACTCACCATATGCACATGAATCAATCTTTTTTCTTCATTCGCCATGAATAGCTAGTCAGGTGAATCTAGTGGAATGTATGGGGCTACATACAAGCTCCCCGAAGGGGAATTTGACAGGATCCAAGAAACATCATGGTGTTATTTTAACTTAAATGAGATGCCTTTTCTAAATTCAAATAATGATGGCAATGCCCTCATAGTTACCAGCATCCTTGTGCAACGTCGCTCCAATCCAATAATGATGTTGTTCCTGTGCTTACTTGCAACAAGTGGCTCAACTGCATAATGAGCACTTAACTAACTGAAACATATGAGTTCCTTTCACAAAATGGTTCTGAGGATCAAGGTTGAATACATTCTAGTCAATATTGACCCTCTCTGATCAAGCTTAACCAACAATGGATAATCTCACAGAAAATTTTCAACAGTGTTCTAACCAATTAAGCACCAGTTAAACACTAGTAGTGCTAGAGTATAAATAGGTTTTCATGCCTTACCATATAAATTTTATCCAGGTATGTTGCCTTGTGGTCATGAAAACATTATAATCAGAAAACCATAAACATCCAGCCCCAAACTCTTTCTTTCAAACCTTACTAACGAAAATATCCAGTGATATACTGAGCTTATTTTAAATCCTTCCAATGCCTCCATCCTCTTTATAGTTCACGTGTTCCCTTCCTTTTAACTAAATAATACGGGTAGGCTATTTTCAACAAGCACTTGGTAATACCTAAGTAAACTCGATGTGAGTACTACAATGTCAAAGTGACATGAGGGTTCCTTTTTCACAGAGTGAATTGCATACTTGAGCCCATGGTCGATAAGTAGAACAATTTAGCTACCAGTCTGCTCAACTGTTACGCCACACCCAGACTGTCCAGTGTCATTATTTCTCAATTATATTTTTGATCTTTATCATTACCTTATCCACTAAATTCACCTTAGAAAGACTTGCAAACGATACATGGTTTGCGTTCCCGAAAATTGATCCTAGTAGCAAGATAATATGATAGTAGTAAACTAGAAAGAGATTTACACACCAAAGAAGTATCATTCTCAAATTTTGACTAAAGAACAAGAAATTACTAGAGCAGTTTATGTTGGAAATTTTGCTTTAAATTTTGAAATGCCATTTACTTAGTGACATACTTAAATAATTATATTCATTATGTGCCTTACGGATTACTAATTGCGTTCAGTATCCACTATGTGGAATAAAATTAACAACTATGCTTTATGCAATGACTGAAACCCTTAAAGCCTCTCCTAAACAAATTTCTTGTCCCAAATCTTCACAACATGACAACACAACTACGTTTTCAAATCCAAAACTAATACCCAATTAGAATCACCTCTATCAAATTAAACCTCCAAATCTTCATAAAACAGAAACCAATCTCCCAAAATGTCAAACCATACAGTAATCTTAAATAAATAAACCCCAAATTACTAAACCAGAAGAATTGGGTTAAAAGATCAATCACCTGAAGGAATGGAGAGGGATGAAGAAGACTTCTTCTTTCTCCTGGTGTGGGCCCTAGCTGATGCTGCTGATATCTTTCTATTTACGGGCGCCATCGCTGGCTGCTCTCTGAAACTCCAACAATTTTGCTCTAAACTCTCAAATTAGGCGAGATCTCACAAAACAACCCAAGCAAAGGGGGGAAAAAAGAACGTAACCCAAGCGAAAATGGGACCATTATGTTTAATTGCAGTGAGAAGGGTCATTTATTGTGGTTTGTTTTCTGGGTGCTTGTGTGGTATTATTGCAAGAGAGATTTGGACAACCTGTTCGATGAGGCATACGTATGGCTGCCACCGAATACTGCAAAGTTACGGAACAAAGCTAAGCACAAGTTGATTATTAGATGCCGTTTGTTTCCATGCGATCTTGCTTGGGGAGCTTCCAGTCCCGGTACGGCTCGGGTACGATACTTATCATATTTATATTTGTTTACTTATCTCTGATACAGATACAAATACGGATACGAATATACATTGGTAATAAAAATTCAGATCCATGTTTGCTAAAATCGGATACGAATATATGTATAAAAGCAGATAAATATGCGGATATGCATGCGATTACAAAACAAATATGAAAAAACTAGAGAGTATTTAAAATATATATACATAATTCATGTGATGCAAAAGAGTTCATTAATATGTTCATTATATCCACAAAGCTAAGATTTGACATCATGATCTTCAAAATTAACCTCAACTTCATAAACTACTCTCGTAAATATATGACTATTGACGTATTTTGAAAACGGATCCGGATATTTCACTGTAAAATCATATTTGTAACTCTATCCTATTAGTTATGGATTTAAGTAATCGTATCTGTATCCTAACGGATACAGTTACAAATATTTCCTTGGATACGGATACGATTTAGCATCCATATATCTTGCAGTTAACAAATAGGTCCACTAATGAAAAATCATCGTTTTCAGCAAATATCTTGTTTGTTTGACATTTTTTATATTATGCATTTGGTGCTCATGTGGAATAAATGCATTAAATATAATTGTCTAAAATTTTGTAGATTTTAATCGAATTTGCGATATTAGTTAAATATCCTCAACAAAATTTACGTGCACCCAAACAAAATTTATCTCTCCCTCTCTTAAATCCACTTTAATGTTCAACGCAAACGAACAAGAAATATGAATTTTTCAAACCCCCGTACCGCCGTACATGTATGAAGATGTAATCCACAAACCAACTAGCCTGAAAGGTAAAATTCATTAAAAAAAATTGGGGTTCTTCAATATTAGTCCCCCACATCTTTCATATTTTGATAGTAGTCTCCCAGATCTTCATATTTTTAATTAGTCCCCCCAAATCTCTTCATATTTTGGAAATTAGTCTCATGAATCTTCATATTTTGAAATTAGTCCCCTGTAAACTTGGTGCTAACTAATTTCAAAATACTAATAGAAATTTAGGAATAACTTCAAAATATGAAGATCTGCGGGACTAATTTCAAACTAGTTAAATGGGGTTTCAAAATATGAAGATTTGACCGATCAATATCAAAATATCAAAGATGTTGGGGACTACTATAGAAAAATCCTAATAATTCCACTAAACGTTTATAAATTCCACTAAACACTTATGAATTTTTGATGTCTCACAAACCCAACTAAACTTAAATTTTCCCAAAAGAAGATAAAATCAATACATTTATCCGTTAAGCAGACGCATTGGTTTCGTTAGGAGGTTCGCTTTGAAAGCTTAAGGGGTCTATGATATAACTAAAAGTTCATGGGTATTTAGTCGAATTTATAAAGTTTAGAGGGGTTTTGTGGGAAATCTATAAAGTTTTGGGGTTTTTGAAAGAGTGCTGCTACGGGGACCCAAAATTTGGGACAAAGGGAGGGGACATGTGTGGTGTCCCCTCCCTATTGCTTAATGAGTTGGCATGAGTTGGCATGACCAACTCATTATGCAATAGGGAGGGGACACCTCACATATCCCCTCCCTTGGTCCCATATTTTGAGTCCTTAAATCATTTTCCTTTTTGAAATTTAGCGAGAAGGAAGAGTCCACTTGCATTCACAACCGTGAGATGGAACATGAACATTTGTGCTGCATATTGGATGAATTGATATGAATGACCCCAAGGGATATAATTTTGTGGGAAACAAATTGCAAACTGCCTATTTAACGAGGGATGATGGATGTTTTGTGTCGGCAAACATGTGAGACAAGAAGCTCAAAAATGACATTTTCTGGTAGCGTAAAGATCACTTTTCTAAATAGACAATTTACAACTAGAAGAATCCTGATTATTATCATATCTCTTACAACAAAATAACTAACTCGTCTTTAAAATATTGGTGAATTCTCAAATTCTTCACTAAAATATTAATTTACTTATTTTGCCCCTCAAACTCCATTTGCAGTTTCAATAAGGTCATTTTGTAAATCTCCAGTTAAATATTAACAAATCAATGATATGACAATGTCTTTTTGCATTTTTTTCATGCTGTTTCATTTGTATCCCTCCTATTTTCCCAATCTAAAACAATGCAAGTCACTTTTTCTTTTTTAACCCTGATTGAAAAAATTTAATTGCAAAAAATACAAGAAATGTAAAAAATACGTTATTACACTACTAATCTATTAAATATTTGACTATGATATTACAAAATGATCGTATTGAGCATGTATCTATTCCTCTATAATAATGGGAGGATCCAAGATTCACTATTCATGCTACAGTAATGCTATGATAAATTATTGTAGCATTGTTACTGTACCACAGACAAGAGGATCCCAGATTCACTATTCATGCTACAATAAATTACTGTAATATTATTACTGTAGCACAGGCGAGGTTGTAGCGGCTGAAAACATTATTGTAGTATTATTACTGTAGCTCAGACGAGATACTATAGTATTTTAAAAATGTTACTATAGCACTTATAAAAACTGTATTTAAATACATCATTATAATAGCAAAAATAAAAATATAAAGTTCGTGTTTGCACGGGGTGCACACTAGCATAATTTAAGAAGGGAAAATAGGCAAGCGAAAATTCGAACTCGGTTTGCCACCCTGGTTGTAGCTCTCGCTACTAAGTAAGATTTTCCTTGTAAAAGAAAATCACTTCTTATTTTGGTGACCCACAGCTGGATCTTGTACTTGAGTGAATATTTGACTTACTACCGGACGAGGCCCCGCTTGCTTTCGTAGCCTCGTAGAGAATATGACAATGTAATAGCCGCTATATTTTCTTAGAGGGTGGCACTAGGGGCACACCACTAACCACAACCTCAACCACACCCCCTCTCTCATTTGCTACAGTGCACCGGGGCCGGGCTCATATGGGATTTTAAAATTTTAAAATCCCATGTGAGGCCCGGTGCACTGTAGCAAATGAGAGAAGGGGTGTGGTTGAGATTGTGGTTGGGGGTGTGCCCCTATCATTTTTCTTTCTTAGATTTCACATGAAGTATTTAGTCTCGAAGATTTTTATTGATTTAGTCTCAGACTTATGGTAGAAATAATATACGGACATAATGCTCAAGTAATTATTTCCCATTATAGCATCGATAAGTCGTCTTCCAACAGAAAAAAAAAACAATTAATTTAGTCTTAAAACATATATATGACTTTGTCTTAAAATAATGGAAAACAAAATTGTGTAAGGCTTCAATAATAAGTTCTTTAAATATCTCATAATCATAATCTTTAAATCTTGTGTACTTTAGGTAGATTTTGGCAATAAATATTAGCCGTCATTCAAACAATTCAAACTATTGCTTGATAGTTAATTTTTTTTCCTTTTCTTTTTTTCGCCTTTTTTCCTAATAACCATTCGACGTGTGAATGCTCTGAATGCTTTCAACCAAAAAGATCTAAAACAATATTATCTGAGATTATATTTGATATACACTAGTCTCTTAAAAAATCAGAATAATATTTTAATGTAGAACACACTACGGATGTATTTATGGAGAAACGGGACTGTTAAAAGCCCAAACGCGGGCTCAGCAGAGGGAAATAATTTGCAACGAAGAATGGATCATATATCTCAAGCTATATGTTAGAATTTGACGAATTATATATGTAATGTTTTAGGAGTCTGTTCGGTTTGCCACCATTGGTTTTACAAATTTCCTTCCGGATTGAGAGAATTAGAGTTTTTGTTAGTATTTTAGTATTATACATAATGTTTTAGGAGTTTGTTTTGATTAGGAAGCGAGTTCGATTTGATTTTAAATCTGACTGATTTACTTCATGTTGATGTTAAATGATCACACAGTCAATTATGTCCAGGATTGGAGAATTTTGTTCAATATTGAAGAATGTGTCGCTTTCTTCCCTGACTTTATGTCTGGTTCTTGAGTTTGGTATCTGAAAAATCTGCACATGTAGAAATTCGTAAGGGGGTGGGGTTTGGTTCCCCCGTTGTACATCCGACGATCAAGTTAGTTGATGAACTTGAGTGGGGTCCGTAAGAATTGTGGTAATTCTTGTGTGTGTGCAATTTTATTTGCAAAATCGGAGAATCTTGTTCTGAAAGCGTAATTAGGGGTCAAACCCAAGTTGAAATAGTACATGCATTTATACTAAGATGGCGAGGGTAAATTAGTCGCTTTGGCTGAGAGCAAAGAGGCGGTGGTGAAATATGATCTTGCGGCCATGTCGGCACTTGCTTTACAGGTGTCGGTCAGCGAGTGGAGGGAATGTCACTTCGGTATTAAATGAGATGTGATCGGCGGCATGGTGGTGTCCACATGGTCCGATGAGTCATGAAGACTATCGTGCTAGAGTCATGATGGCACCTGCAAAGCATTAAATGTGATGTTGACACATTATCATAGTGGGAGAGGTTTGATAATCACATTTTATTACAATTTTATACCCTCATTATCTATTTTATATGAATAAATATACCACTAATAATTATTTTTATCTTTTAATTGCAGGTTAATGAAGAATAAATCTCAACTTCCCATCTCTCAACAAAAACCCATTGATTAAATGAAGAAATGAATCAAGAAGCCAATTGGAAAATCAATTTCCAATTTATCCAAAAGCCCAAGCTAAGATGAAGGATTAAAAGAAATATCAAAGCCCAAAAGCCCAAGCAAAAGCCCAAGATCCAAGCCCAAGAACCAATGAAAGAGGAGTTCTGCGGACAGCAGCTAGAAGCAGGCAGGCATCGATGCCAGCATCGATGGGGGCATCGATGCCCGTATCGATGCCAGCATCGATACCCCTATCGATGCTGGTATCGATACGCTGGGCAGTTTGTTACGAATCAAAGGCTGAAAATTGATGTTTTTGGATAAGATTTCAATCCAATGGCTCTCATTCACTGATGTTTACTATAAATAGGGGTAGAGAGTGAGGGGTTAGAGGTGTGAAAATTTTGTAAACTCCTTTTGGAGAGGAGGGCTACTCTTAATTGAGAAGGCCTTCCAAAAATTGTAACTTTAGTTGCAATTAATAATAATAATTTTTTCACCACTTTAAATATTTCTTCTCTTTGTTGGATGATGAAGATGGAGATGAAGAATTATTTAGAGGTTTGCATTTTCTTTCCTTTTTCTCTTTTATTTCCTTTTTATTGCTTATTAGTGTAGATTTATTTCTATGCTTGTACTAACAAGATAATAAATTCAAATAATTTCCCCTTTCTCATTTGTTTGATTGTTACCCCTAATTAAAAAAAAGATTTTTTTTTCCCATCCTTTTTAGTTGCTTTTAATTCATAGGGTTGCATTTCATATAGTTAGTAGGAATTCACCAAGTGATTTGAGCATCTTGATTTGGCACACACTTAAAAATATTTTTAAGGGCAAAACCCCATAATCAAGATAAGGTGAGGGATTTCATCACCCTTTCCTTAGCCCAAAAATCACTAATTCCTCACTACACCACCCAAGCCTAATAAAACTCATTAGACGTTGGCCCCTAAGGATTCGAGCTCAATAAGGAACAAGAAATCCTTAAGTGAACCGGTTTAAGTTTTCTCAGATTAGTTGGTGTCTAAGGCAAGGTTTAGGGGTTGCGTAAAGCGCTCCGCAAGGAAAGAGGTACTTAATTGATCTTTGATCACCCTCTAGTACTATCCTTACCTGGCTAACTACCCGGGTAAAACTTTTATCTTTTCACTTAAGGAATTTTTGGTTAGGAGCTAGTCTAGTTGAGTTAGGCTTAACCCTAGAGTTAGAGTGATTGAAAAGTGATTGATTTTGATTTGTTTTAGTTAGGATTTTTCATTTTCTTCTTAAAAAAAACTAACTTTTATTTTTCCAAAAAAAATTTTATATAAAAAGAAATTGTTTTTGGTGCATGCAAAACGTGGATTAGGGACAATACGCATCAACAAATTCATTTTGAACAAATAGATAATCCACAAGTTTTTCAAAATTTATGTTATCCCAATAAAATTGAAATTTCCAATGAAGTCCGGGAGTTTGTAGAGAGTCCATATCAGTATTCGGTAAATGATCCATTTTTTCCAACCTACAACCCAGGTTGGGCAAGTTACACAAACATTGCATGGAATCAGGGAAACCACTCCGAAACTCAAAACTTCACTCCCTCTTTGACCCAACATTTTCCTAGGGAAAACACAGTTCCTTTCAATTCTCATCCACAATTTCAACAACCCAATCTGTCACATCAAAATCAGTCTTCTCATCATCAAGTTGTAACTCACACTCCTCTTGATACAGATCATGATGAACGTCTAAATTTTTTGGAAAAAGGTTTTGAAATCATTATTAAGGCCTCCACACTAGCCACGGATATGTTAACTCAAACATCCTACACGATGAACTCCTTTATGCAATCAACCGAACTCATACTTAACTCTATAGCTAGATTAGAAACTCACATTGATCAACTGGCTAGTGCCATAAGTGAAGAAGAGGAAGGAGAAATTCTGAGTCAACCCGTGGTCAATCCTAAGGACACTCAAATGAATGCACTACAGTCAGGAAAACAGGTCGATAATCAGGAAAGAACACCTTTAAGCCAAATTCTTGTCCCAATTCATTCTTCCTCTGATAATTCAATTCAGGAAAGACCGGGGGAAGAAGAAGAAGAGTCAGATCTAAGTTTTGAGGAAATTTTCGGTGAGGAGCTAAAAATATTAGGAGAAGCAGATCGGGTTTGTCAAAATAAAGAAACTGTGTTGGACAATTGCTGCTTTGAACTGAATTTTGAAAAACTCTTTCTTGATGAACTAAGATTTTTGGAAAATAAACAACAACCAAATTTTTAGTAATACAGTTCCTTTCAATTCTCATCCACAATTTCAACAACCCAATCTGTCACATCAAAATCAGTCTCCTCATCATCAAGTTGTAACTCACACTCCTCTTGATACAGATCATGATGAACGTCTCAATATTTTGGAAAAAGGTTTTGAAATCATAATTAAGGCCTCCACACTAGCCATGGATATGTTAACTCAAACATCCTACACGATGAACTCCTTTATGCAATCAACCGAACTCATACTTAACTCTAACACTCAAGCCCTAGCTAGATTAGAAACCCATATTGATCAACTAGCTAGTGCCATAAGTGAAGTAGAGGAAGGAGAAATTCTGAGTCAACCCGTGGTCAATCCTAAGGACACTCAAATGAATGCACTACAGTCAGGAAAACAGGTCGATAATCAGGAAAGAACACCTTTAAGCCAAATTCTTGTCCCAATTCATTCTTCCTCTGATAATTCAATTCAGAAAAGACCGAGGGAAGAAGAAGAAGAGTCAGATCTAAGTTTTGAGGAAATTTTCGGTGAGGAGCTAAAAATATTAGGAGAAGCAGATCGGGTTTGTCAAAATAAAGAAACTGTGTTGGACAATTGCTGCTTTGAACTGAATTTTGAAAAACTCTTTCTTGATGAACTAAGATTTTTGGAAAATAAACAAAAACCAAATTTTTACACATCAACCATGAATCCTGGGGTTGAGAAAATTGTTAAAGAAAAATTGGTTGTTAGAGAACACACATTCACAAATCAAGAATCTGAGTCCAATATGCATGACACCAATAATACCTACCTTCCATTGCCACAAAAATCATTGAACACCCCGGAATGCTTAGAATTTCAGCACATTGTTGATTATATCATGTTGAATTTATTTAAAATCTGTGGGAGAATTTTCAGCAATAAGGTAGGATTCAATGTAGAACATGAACTCTTCATGTTGAATATTTCATTCTACATTGATTATTTTGTTTATTTCAGAATAATAAAAAGAATTTATTCTTCTCTCATTTGAGAGTTTCTTGCTCAGTTGTTAAAAAAAAGAAAAAAAAGAAAAAAAAAAGAAAAGAAAAAGAGAGAAAAAAAAAAGAAATTTTTTTTTTCATCCTCCTCAGACCAAAGGTAATTGCAGATTTTTATCAGCCGACCAAATGTAAGTGCTTCACTTCTTATCTGCTTTACTTTATGCATCATAGAGTTTGCATTAACACCACTTTAATTTTTTATCTTTATTTTACATTTTAGTTACATTTTTCCCTTTCTTTTAAAAAAAAAATTTAAAAATATCGTCACTTGCCAAATTGATAGAGTTATGTAATAATTGATTTATTTGATAAATTTGAAATTTTCTAATCCCTAGTTAGTTATTTACTTAAGTTCACCTTTTATGATAACTCTAAATAAATTTCTTAAGAAATGATTTTCAAAGTAGTATACTTTACTTAAGCCTTAACTTGGACTTTTATTTAAAATAATAAAATTTTTGCATGCTTAACTTAGAGTTGAAAATAATTTTTTCAAAGTGTCTTGATTTACATATTTTCAAAATATATATACATATACAAAAAAAAAAAACAAAAGAAGAGTGCGAAAAATGGGCACCAAAAACGAAAAGGAAAAAAAAACTCTTGAATTCAAGGTGATTCTATCTTATAAAGCCTAAGCTGACCGAGTAATTAAGCCCAAGGAGTATTTCCATACTTAATGACCTAAGCCCATTTGGGTTGGGATCCATTGGCCCAAAACTCGTTAAATGGTCACTTAGAAAGCCCGTTAAAGTAGAAAAAATCACCAAGGAAGAAAGAGTTAAAAAAACTAATAAATGTTTTATAGTTGTATATATGGTCTTGGAAAATATTTTAAATCAAGCAACTTGAAAATTATTTAAAACAAAGAGTTAGCATGTTCTTTTCAAAACTTTTAAATTAAATTTCTAAGTTTGGCTTGGTTTTGTATTGCTACAATGAGAAGATTTTCTTAAAAATATACCTTAGAGTTATATATAAAAATGTTTTCTTGAGTGATAACTGGCTCCAATTAGATTATCTAAAAGTTATCAAGTGAATTTAGTTATTTACTGACTTCTTTAATTTGGCAAGATTGACCGAATTTTGTGGGTATATTCACTGCAAACCCTCACGAGACTACAACTCGTCCACTAGGGTAACCTAGGGGTTTAAAGGCTTGTTGTATGCGCTAAATACAACCGCGATTCCTGCGAAAGTGAGTTAGGATTTTCTTTTTATTTTCTTTGCTAGAGGACTAGCAAAAGTTTAGGTGTGGGGGTATTTGATAATCATATTTTATTATAATTTTATACCCTCATTATCTATTTTATATGAATAAATATACCACTAATAATTATTTTTATCTTTTAATTGCAGGTTAATGAAGAATAAATCTCAAACTCTCATCTCTCAACAAAAACCCATTGATTAAATGAAGAAATGAAGCAAAGAAGCACATTGGAAAATCAATTTCCAAATTATCCAAAAGCCCAGAATGAAGTCGTGTAGCCTGTAGAAGCCGGAGAAAATCAAAAATCCAATATGAAAAGAAATCATATTCAAAATGGTTGGCCACAAAGAAACGACGATATCTCCTAATCCGGAAGGCGGAATTTAACATATAATATATGAAAATCGCCTATCTCGACGAGACGAAGCTATCCGTGAAATCAGAATTTGGAAATAGTGGGCATCGATGTCGGCATCGATGTGGGCATCGATGCTGGCATCGATACCTACATCGATGCCTGCATCGATACCAGATCGCTGTAGCGCGCGTCAATGGCTGATTTTGCTTGTCTTGGGGCTCAAGTTTGATCCAATGGCTCTCATTCACTGATGTTTACTATAAATAGGGGTAGAGAGTGAGGGGTTAGAGGTGTGAAAATTTTGTAAACTCCTTTTGGAGAGGAGGGCTACTCTTAATTGAGAAGGCCTTCCAAAATTGTAACTTTTTGTTGCAATTAATAATAATAATTTTTTCACCACTTTAAATTTTTCTCTTCTTCTCTTTGTTGGATGATGAAGATGAAGATGAAGATGGAGAATTATTTGAAGGTTTGCATTTCTTTTCTTTTTCTCTTTTATTGCTTATTAGTTTAGATTTATTTCTATGCTTGTAGTTAGATTTTATTTTCTTGTTAAATAGCCAAGAGGCTAGAACCCTCTTGCCTTAGATTTATTTTATGCTTATAGAGTAGATTTATTTTCGTGCATTTAATTCTTGCAATTTTATTTTGTAGTTTAGATTTTGCACTTTATTTTGTAGTTAGATTTTAATTTCTTATACTATTCACCTTGAGGCTAGAACCCTCTTGGGTTTAGTTTTTCTTTTTGTTTATTTTTATTTTGTTTGATTCGCCTTTAGGCTAGAACCCTCTAGGGAATCACCCTTTTCTAAGAAGTGGGTTCAATTGTAGATTACCCATATCTATAATTGAATCCACCATCTTTAATTTCTTGCATTTTCTTTTATTTTTGAATTTTATTTTCTTTATTCTTGATTTTTATTTTCCTTTTCCTTCTTGCCTTATTGATCATATTTATTTTTTTTGTCACATCCACTCTCACTTATATCTCGTGCCGATTTACACACTAATCACTTCCACTCTCTCTATCTCTCCATAATCACATTCACTTATCACTCCTACTTGTCACGCACACAACATAAGAACCGATTTTATATTTTCTCCTACAAAACAACTTCCTCGTGGGATCGATATATTAAATACTATAACTTGACACGGTTGTGCACTTGCAACCTTTTTGGTACATGTTTATGCCGCATCAAGGTTCGAGACGAAAACAGTCCTTTAGCTTCGCCGAGAAGTAACGCCTTCTGAGTCGACTTTACAAGGCATCTGGCAAGTGGTCAAGTGGACTCATGGCGAGTTGTCTTCAATAGAAAGTATTGTGCGTCGTGTGGAAGTGTGCTCGACAATCAAACGAGTCTGCAAGCGATGAGAGAAGAGAACCAAAAAAACAAATACGAGTGCAATCCACCAAAATACGGCACAAACCAAACCAAACACAGAGATTTATGTGGTTTGGCAATTGCCTACGTCCACAGGGAGAGGATGAAGAGATTTCACTATATGGAGGAGAAATACAACATGTTACAACTCACAAATCACTCAAATATAAATCTAACCAAAGCTCTCAACTCCCTCACAATATCTCCCTCTCAAAGTGCTCAAAAAAAAAATCCAAAATCTCTCCTTCAAATGCTCTCTCAAAACCCTATAAACGTGTGTTTCTATTTATATCAAAATCCCAATCAAAAATAGGTCATGAAACCTAATTCAGCTCGTATCCGTTTTCGTGCCATCAGTCGACTGGCCAGAAGCAGGGTTTTCGACCCTGTAATTTGCACATTGTCGGTCGAATGGCCATACCCGTTCGGTCGACGGACCATACCCATTCGGTCGACCGACCAGAGACGAATTTCAAATCCTGTAATTCAACAATCTTTCGGTCGACCGGGCCTATGCCGTCGGTCGATCGACCCGAAGGATTTCCTGTAATCGTGTTTTTGCACGATTTTCTCAAATCCTTCGTCATTTCTACAATTCTCTACATCGGCGAAGTTTTTCCAAAACTGAGCCGACACCAACATAAGCATCAACGCGTCGTCTCACCAAATCCGGCTGCACCATTGTGGTTTCCTACGTACCCCCTCTCCTAAGGGATCAAATTGCCTGTAGTTCATCCAAATGGCTGCGAACGGTCTCAAAAATCACAAATTTGCAACAAGTTTCTATAATGACCGAACTTGTTGTTCGGAATAACCTTTGTGAGCATATCCACTGGATTATCTTTTGTGTGGACCTTCACGAGCTCTACATTTACATCTTCAATAACCTCTCGAATGAAGTGATAACGAACATCAATATACTTTGTCGTCGCATGAAAGACCTAATTTTTCGCCAAATAGATAGCACTCATTCTACCACAATAAATGGTGACAGATAGCTGTGAAACACCAAGACCCTCCAAAAGTCCTTGAAGCCAAATTGCCTCCTTAACAACCTCCGTAATCACCATATATTCTGCCTCCATCTCCAACAAAGGCACCGTAGACTGCAATGTGCATCTCCTAAACACCGGCGTATGGGTCAAAGTGAACACATACCCCATCGTCGACCGACGTTTATTCAAATCTCCAACGTAATTTTAATCTACATATCCAATACATAGCTGCCCACCGCTAGTGTCCAGCTAAAAAACCAAACCAACATTGAGAGTACCTCGAATGTACCTCAAAATCTATCTCACGGTATCCTAATGACCCGGACCCGGGTCGTGCATGTATCTCAAAACCATACTCACTACCTGTGACAAATTCGGTCTCGTACAAACTGTGGTGTACATCAAACTTCTAACTATGCTCGCATATGGAGTCTCCGACATCAACTCTCTATCTTCAACTATCTTCAGTGAAAAGTCAGCTGAAAGCTTAAAATGGGCTCCTAATAGTACACTAGCTGGCTTCATCTCCATGCTCATATTGAACCGCTATAGAATCTTCTTCAAATAAACCACATGTGTTAGACAAATTCTTTCCTTGTCTCTGCCTCTACTGATCTCCATTCCTAAAATGCGCTTGGCTTCACCCAAATCCTTCATCTCGAACTCATTTGAAAGCTGAATCTTTAATCTATCTATGGCGGATCTGAAAATAGAAGAAACCAACATATCATCTACATAAAATAATAAGTAAATGTATGCACCTCTATTCAACTTGCTATAGTACACGCAAGGATCAAACTTACTCCTAATGTATGAATGGCCAATCATAAACCCATCGAATCGTTTATACCACTATCGAGGAGAATGCTTTAGCCTGCATAACAATTTCTTCAACCTACAAACTAACTTTTCCTTCTCTGTAGCTTGGAACCCCAATGACTGAGTCATATAGATTTTCTCATCAAGATCACCATAAAGAAATGTTATTTTCACACCCAATTGATCTAATTCTAAACCATACTGTGTCCCAAAGCCAGCAAAATCCGAATCGCAGAATGTTTCACCTCCGGAGAGAAGACCTTATTGTAGTTAATATCTTCCTCCTGTGCATACATATCCCTTCACGACCAACCTAGACTTGAACCTCACGAGAATGCCTTCAATGCCCTCCTTCTTCGTATACACCCACTTGTAACCAATAGCCTTCCATCCATTTTGAAGCTCGACAAGCTCCCATGTGTCGTTCCTATGAAGAGACCCCATCTCCTCCTGCATAGCCACCTATCACAAATCAGCCTCTAAACTCTGCTCGACCTCTCTAAATATAGTAGGAACCATCTCATCGATACTCTCCACCGGAAGTGCATACGCAACGATTGTGTTTGTATACCTCGCTGGCATTTGTATGTTTCTCCTCGACCTCCGAACCGTAATAAAATATTAAACCTGAGTCATCGGTCCCTGATCCTACTCAACTGTACCTGTATCCTCCAAATTATCATCGTGCTCACCTGTTATCATCTCAATCGGCACTCTAATAGATACGATCCCATCTGTACAATGTAGAGTTGCATCAATCTCCACCACCTGCGATATCTCCTCTTGAGATGCTCTCCACCTGAAGAGAACTGAGAAGCTTCAAGATCGAAGTATTATCGAATGTGACGTCTCTAATCAGCACAATATTCTTATCAACTGGATCCTAATGCTTGTATCCTTTGACACCTCGCTTGAATCTCACAAATATGACCTTCCTAGCTTGAGGTTCCAATTTATCAGTTCTGACAAGAAAAAATGCATGACACCCAAATACCTTGACCTGATCATAATCGTGTGCTGGCTCTCCTGACAACATCTCCATAGGGGTTTTCCCCTTAATCGTAGACGAAAGCAGCCTATTAATGAGGTGGCTCACATATAAAAGTGCCTCAGTCCAAAATATTTTCTCTAAACCACTCTGCGATAACAACCATCGAACATTCTCTAGTAAAAACCGATTTAATCTCTCTGCCACTCCATTCTGCTGTGACGTATGACTAACTGTGAAGTGTCTCTCTATGCTCTCGTCTCGACATAGCTGCTGAAAGGGGTATGAAGTATACCCCCCGCCGTTATCGGATCGTAACGTCTTGATCTTTCTCCCTGCCTGCAGTTCCAACCTTCTCTTCCACTCCATAAATAACTCTAAGACTTTATTCTTATGATTCATGATGTACACCCAACAATGTTTAGAATAGTTTATCTACAAATGTGATGAACCAATATCGATCACTGAATGATGCAATCTTAGTGGGACCCCAAACATCTGTGTGCACATAGTCCAAGATGTCCGTCGTCCTTTGTACGATTGTCCTGAACTTCACTTTTGTCTTCTTACTAAGAACACAGTGCTTATAGAATTTTATCTTTTCACTCTTGGCTCTTTTCAATAGCCCCTACTTGCACAAAGCCTGCAATGACTTTTTACCTGTGTTCCCCAATCTATAGTGCTAAAATCTGCCCGCGTCCACCTCTGAAATAGCTGAAGCTAACTTGCCAATCTCGATGCTTCTCTATAGATAATACAAATTTCTACCGCGGACTCCCTTCATCACCACCAAAGATCCCTTAGTAACATTCGCTACAACGTTCTCAAAGAACACATTGAAACCTTTTGCCTCCAAAGCTCCAACGGAAATAAGATTCTTCTTCAACTGAGGAACGAATCTCACTTCATTCAATTCACGAACAACTCCATTGTACATCCGTATCCTGATGGTACATATCCCACAAATGTCACAGGAGTGATCATCTCCCATGACTACCATGCTCCCATTGAGTCCCTCGAACGATACAACCCAATCTCGTCGGGGAGTTACATGATAAGTAGCACCAGAATCTAGCATCCAATCAAATGCATCCACATAGTTCACCTCTGGAGTAATCAATAGATAAAAGAATGAATCACCGGAATTATCACCTCTAGCGACATTCACCTCATTGGCCTTCGGACCTTTCTTTTGCTATTCTCCTTCTCTTTGAGCTTCGGACAATCTCTCTTCTAATGTCCTTGTTCTTTGCAGAACGTACACTAGTTCTTCACTAATTGGTGGTGGCCTCTTGACTTTGACCTGCCTCTATTACAACCTTTTGGTTATGGACTTCTTCCTCTCGTCAACAAGGCCTCTCCTGAAGTGCTAGCTCGGAAAGTTTCTTTGTCATTCCTCCTAAAATCGTAATTCATCAATGCATTAGTCACTTTACCTTAGGTGATGAAAGATCTACCATTTAACAAAGTGAGCATGAAGGTATCATACTGCTTATCGGGTAAGGAGCCCAACAAAATAATAGCATTGTACTCATCTGTTATCTTCTCATCTACGTTTTCCAAGTCCGATAATAACTTTGTATAGTTGTTCATATAAGCCGCAAGTGAGATACCCCTAGATATCTGGAATCTGAATAATCTCCACAGCAAGTGCAACCGATTCTCAACACTCTTCGTAAGGTACTTGTTGTTAATAATCCCCCACATCTTCATTACAGACGTCATCCCAATCACATCGTATTTCAGCTCTTGTTCCAAACAAGATCTGATCACCCTACAAGTGTTCCTATTTATCTTGTCTCACATCGTCTCATCGTATTTCAGTGACCTCTCATGGACCATGTTGGTTTCTTCCAAATTTTGAGCATTGAGAGCGTCCTGTATGTCGCTCATCCACAAACCAAAATTAATCTTACCGTCAAACTTCACTACACTAATCTTAGTATTTTGATGTCCAACCTGAATTGTACTCATGATTGTCTTGCTGCTTTCACCAACTTCTTCTCCCATGCTTACAAACTTCAAATTGTAAAGAAAGATTCAAACTTTGATAGAATTAAGAAATTACCCAACTGAATCCTAGATAGGATTCTAATACGATCTCCTAACCACACAAGAAAAGCAAGATCTGAACTGCAACTTCACAATGCTTTCTCCACCGAAGCCTAGAACTCCAAGAACCAAGATTCAAACAATGAATCTTCATCCACCTAATGTAAAACCCTAGATCTGAAACCCTAGAGATCTGATACTAATTATTGTATGTCGTGCGGAAGCGTGCTCGACAACCAAACGAGTCCACAAGCGATAAGAGAAGAGAACAAAAAAAAAAAAACAAATACGAGTGTAATACACTAAAATACGGTACAAACCAAACCAAACACAGAGATTTACGTGGTTCGACAATTGCCTACATCCATGGGGAGAGGATGGGGGATATTTCACTATATGGAGGATAAATACAATGAGTTATAACTCATAAAATCACTCAAATATAACCCTAACAAAAGCTCTCAACCCGCTCACAATATCTCCCTCTCAAAGTGCTCAAAACAATCCAAAATCTCTCCTTCAAACGCTCTATCAAAACCCTAGAAACGTGTGTTTCTATTTATATCAAAAACCCAATCCAAAATAGGTCAGGAAACCTAATTCAGCACGTATCCATTTTCGATCGACCGAACTCATGCCATTGATCGACTGGTCAAAAGCAGGGTTTTTGACCCTGTAATTTGCATATTGTCGGTCGACCGACCATACCTGTTCATTCGACCCACCATACCCGTTCGGTCGATCGACCAGAGACGGGTTTTAAATCCTGTAATTCAACAATATATCGGTCGACCGGACCTATGTTGTTGGTCGACCGATCCGAGGGATTTCTTGTACTCGTGTTTTTGCACGATTTTCTCAAATCCTTCGATAATTTCTACAGAAAGGGGGCGACAAGTACTACCTTTCGTATCGGCATGCACCGCCTTTCGTGTTGACACTGAGGTGTGTCGTCTCGCCAAGTCGGTTGAGTTGTCGGCCCTAATTGTCTCTGGCCGCCAAGTTGATTGGGACATAGCGTGTAGAAGTACACTTATCAGCTATTTAGTTTTTAAGTTGCATTTTGGCAAAAATGGGAACACCATAACACTTCCCTAATCATATGGAGTCTTTTAAAGGGAGTTTTGTTATTTCTATTTTTGGGTAAAGTTCGGGTTCTAGTAGGAGTCTTGTTAATTTTCTATTTAAGCAAAGAATTGTAAGCCCTAGAGTCATAACTTTTTATTAATAAAAATTCCTTTTTAGTATTTTCTTCGTGGATTCGAAGTTCTTCATGGATTCAGAAATCGTTCTTTGTGGATTTAGAGAACACCCATTGATGGATTTCAAGGTTTGTCACTTCTATGTTGTGCTATATTTGTAGCACATGTGCAACACATAAAGAGTAGTCACCTCACTGTTTTATTCTAAGAATATAATCTTGTAATAAAAGACGTAATAAATTTAACTTACGCTTCATCAACTTAAATTTTTGATAAAATATTTCTATACGTGGTTCGAGAATACACCATGCATGTTACAAGAATTTCTGTATTTAATTTAAATCCCATTTTATTGAATTTAAAGTGTATATATTTCCAATCCATGGCATATGTTTATGTACATCGTTAGTCCACATAGGCATGAATTAAACTTCAGGATCCTGTCTGTAATGCCTATTGAATTGGATTGTGATTCAGTATAACTCCGGTCATAGTGAAGAAGGCATCCGGACCATCATAAAAATCTCGTGTGTTCTTATATTGGTTGATTTCAGTCTTTTACATATTTTATTTCTATTGCATATTCTAAATTTAATCGAAAAGTTATAGCAATCCTATTCACCACTCTCCCAGGCTCCCAATACCCACCCTTTGGTCTCTGTTTTATTCTAATTAAGAATCTATTCCTTGTATAAAAAGAAGTAATAAATAATTTAACTCGCACTTCATCAACTTAAACTTTTTGGTAAATATTTCTTTACACGGTTCGGGAATACTCCTTGCATGTTACAAGAATTTCTGTATTTAATTTAAATCCCATTTTATCAAATTTAAAGTGTATATATATCAATGGTATATGTTTATATACATTATTAGTCCACATATGTACAAATTAAACTTCTGGGTTGCTTCCATGGTTCAAACACTTAGAAGATAGGATTCAGACCCTTTCTTTTATTATATTCAGACTAATTATTACCATTTGTATACAGGCTCTGAACTTTTTCTGCGGGTAATTAATCTCGTAGACGTCGAGTCAGAAGCAAAACTTAACACCTGATAAATAATTAATCGATCCTTATACAAAATTTCCGCCTTTTTTAGACTTAAATAATCAATTATTAATCTCGAATAGTGGAGAATATTGGATCAAAGCAGTGACGTGCATTTTGTTGCAATTGACCATGATAAGAAACTATATATAATATATTGCAGCCCAGATCATATGAACGCACGCATCTGGTAAATAAATGAGTCATCATTCTGGACAGAATCTTGTACAAGGAATGAGCACCTGCACCTTCCATGAGAATATATATAACTGAAAATAATCCTTTGATTCTAAGTTGAAACAAAGTTTCTAAGCTTTTGTTTTTTTTTCAAAGAGAAAGCCTATTACCCTTCTCATTCTTCTGCATTATTTTACTAAGTCTAGGAAAATTCAGTGAACGCCAACAAATTTTTTAGATTATGACAATCTTTTATTTTGTCCATATATATGTTTCTTGACCAAGATTAGGGAATTTTTTTCGCGGTATGATTGACATCAAGTAGATAGTCTTTGATCCGACTTTTCATGAAACTAGTGTGCACCATGTGCAAAGAAGGGCCCTCTTTTTTTTGGTAAATGAAAGATTTTTCACAAACCAAAAATAGTGAAGTTAATTACATCAATATGCTCAGATTGAGAGAAATCTGAGAGCTAGACCACAACTAACAAAGAGAAAGACTAGCCAATCTAAAGATTACAGGGAATGAAACCAGACCCTATCTTCATTCGGTAGTGGAGGCTTATTGAGGATAGCCGTATACATTTCAATTTTGATGTCCCTGATAATCTGGTTAGAGCTCCTGCTTTTCAATTTGAAGATCCTCTCATTTCGCTCTTTCTAGATATTATAAACCACTGCTGAAAGAGCCATTCTTTTAACTTTCAACTTGAAGCCTTTCACCCTCAACCTGTTACAGTATCAATCAAGAAGCAAGCTCCAATCACATGTCCTCCAATTAAACTTGAGCCATTCCATAACCCCATTCCAAACAGTCATAGAGAAACTGCACTCAAAAAACAGATGTTTATGGCTTTCAAAACCACCTTCACATAGAGAGCAAAGATCAAATTGAATAGCCCCTCTTCTGAGCAATCTATCTTTTGTATGTAGCCTATTTTGGATGGCCAACCACAAGATAAAAGAGTGCTTAGGAAGATTTGAGCTCTCCCAGACTGTATCATACCAAGGTGTAGATACATTGATATTCACTGTAGTTAGGATTTTATACAGCTTTGAGAGGTGAACCTTGGAGTGATTATAACAAGACCTGATGTGTTGCTTTAGAATATCAGTTCCTCCAACAAGATTCACTGCTTTGTCCCTGATTATAACAAGACCTGATGTGTTGCTTTAGAATATCAGTTCCTCCAACAAGATTCACTGCTTTGTCCCTTACTTTTAACAACTGTTTCCATAGCCAAGAATCCCCTGATTTCACACTCACTTGCCAAATGTTTGAGGTTTTTAAATAGGTACCATGAACCCATTTAATCTACAAGAGTTCTTTGTTAGAGTGTACATACCATAAAGTTCTCATTGCAGTGGCCAAGTTCCAAGTAGTGGCAGAGTAAATTCCCAGGCCCCCTTGGTTCTTCCCTGTGCAAACTTTTTCCCAGGACACAAGAGGAGACTTGAAACAAAGATCAGATCTTTCCCATAGGAAGTCCCTGCAGAGATCATCAATTTTTTGAAGGACTTTTGAAGGCAGAATATAACAAGAAGTCCAGAAGATTTGAACTCCAAGTATGATACTTTTGATTATCTGCAATCTTCCTGCATAGGATAGAGATCTGTGCTTCAACCAAACCTGAAATTGATTAGAAATTTTCTTGAACAGAGGACTGCAATCAACATAAGACAATCTTTTAGCAATCAGAGGTAAGCCTAGATATTTGAATGGTAGAACCCCCTCAGGAAAACCAATGTGATTGAAGATGTTGTTCTTGATAGTATCTTCAACTCCACCATAAAAAATGGAACACTTTGTGAGATTTTCTTCAAGTCCAGAGACAGCTCAAAAATTCTTAACACACTGGTAGATTTTCAGAATTGAATTAACATCACCCTTACTGAATAATAGCAGGTCATCTGCAAAGATTAGGTGGGAAATCTTGAGTCTTCCACATTTGGGATGGAATTTAAAGTCTCTGTCATTATTCAGCATACTCAATTCCCTTGATAGATATTCCATGCCAATGATAAACAAATAGGGGGAGAGAGTATCACCCTGCCTCAAGCCCCTTGTTCCTTTGAAATATCCATGATAAGAGCCATTAAGAGAAATGGAATATTTAGGAGTTGAAACACAGGTCATAATCCAATCTGCAAAGACTTTAGGAAATCCTAGACCTCTGAGCATATTATCCAGAAAGTCCCAACTAATTGTGTCAAAAGCCTTTCTAATATCTATATTAAGCATGGCTCTAGGAGATAGATGCTTTCTACCATAATTTTTAACGAGCTCATGAGCTAGTAAGATGTTATTTTGAATTTGTTTACCCTTTACAAAAGCACACTGAGCTTCACTGATGATAACTCCCATGACAGACTGTATTTTGTTAGCAAGAATCTTTGAAATAAACTTATAAATGTAGCTGTAGCATGAAATTGGTCTGAAGTCAGCGGGATTTGTAGGACAATTTACCTTTGGGACGAGAGTAATTACTGTTGAATTAATAGTGCCCAATAACTTTCCAGGCTTGAAAAAGCCCTCAATAGCTTGTGTGATTTCATCACCTACAATAGACCAAGCAGACTTGTAGAAGGATGCACTATACCCATCAGGGCCTGGTGCCTTGTCATCAGGCATAGAGAAGATTGCATTCCTAATCTCATCCTTAGTAACTGGCTTAGATAAATCTTTGGCTTGAAGGACATTTAGACAATGGTCTTTCTGAATTATGCCAATATCAGGAGCAACAGTTGTGATTGAAGATCCAAACAAGGACTTGTAGTAGGATACTAGCTCCTTAACTTTCTCTTCCCCCTCAGTGATCCTTTCACCATTGTTGTTATACATGACCATGACTCTATTCTGGTGTCTATTGATCTTGATAACAGAATGAAAAAAGTTTGTGCACCTGTCCCCTTGAAGACTCCAGTTAATTCTAGCTTTTTGTTGATAAAATGATAACTCACACTCCAGAAGTTTGTTAAAAGTAGAAACTCCAGTTAATTCTAGCTTTTTGTTGATAAAATGATAACTCACACTCCAGAAGTTTGTTAAAAGTAGAAATACAACCCTTTTCTTGGCTTATGAGAGTAAAATGATAACTCACACTCCAGAAGTTTGTTAAAAGTAGAAATACAACCCTTTTCTTGGCTTATGAGAGCAGCATTAAGAGGATCAGAAAGCAAAGCCTTTTGAGCAATTTCCAAATCCACTTTAGCTCTAAGAACCTGCTCACTGATGTTGGAAAAGTGTCTTTTGTTAAGATCCTTTAGAGCAATTTTCAGGAGCTTCAGCTTGGAACAAACAGAAAACATAGTATGGCCATCAATAGAAGTATCTAAGATAGAAGAAACTGTAGGCAAATAGTTTGCATGTTTGGTCCACATCTTGAATAATCTAAAAGGCTTTTTACCTTGCACTTGATCCTCAAAGATTGTAATAAGAGCAGGAGAATGATCAGAAAAACTAGGAAGAAGAAACTCAGCTTGACTTGAATTGTATGTATTAATCCAGAGATCATTCACTAATGCTCTATCCAGTCTACTCCAAACTCTAGTATCAGCATCTTGCTTGTTATTCCATGTGAAGAAGCATCCAATGGTTTTCAGATGAGTTAGCTGGTTACTATCAATAAATTGATTAAACTCCATGGTATCAGCTTCAGTTAAAGTTGCACCACCCAGTTTTTCATCAACACTAATCATGGCATTGAAATCCTCGCAAAGCAACCAAGGCAAAGCCCCTAAGACTTGTTGTAACTGGGATAAATTAGACCACAAAGACTTCCTTGCTTCAGAATGGTTGAATCCATAAACAGAGGAGATAATGCAATTGAGCCTGCCATCCAGAGACTTAACAGCACATGAAATATGTTGAGCAGAAAAACAAAGGATTTTGACATCCAAAATGTTTGGATCCCACAGGATCATGACCCTGGCTTTATCTGAGCTAGTTGCATTAGAAATCCACTCCCAATTAATTACAATCTTTTTTGCTATAGCCTGGACTTTATTCAGCTTTAACTTTGTTTCAAGGAGGGCTAGGAAAGAAAGATGGTACTGCATTAGGTGTTTCTTAACCAAATGCTGTTTAGGGGATTTATTTAATCCCCTAACATTCCAAAAGGACAAGTTCATTGATTTGTACCCCCTCTATCAATTGTTGAGGGGTCCAATACAGAAATCAAGTTTGTAAGAGGAGAAAAGGGGTTAACTCCTTTACTTTTACTTCTATGAACTTGAGGCCAAGAGCTACCAGGGGGAATTGCTTCCTTTCCTTTGTTAAATTCCATAACAGGCTGAACATGCACAACATGCACAGCACTGTTAGCATCAGTTGCAGAAACCACTTCATTTGCATTTCCATTTGAAGACTGACTCTCAGCTCTAGAAGTCATAGAGGAAGAATGATTACTATTTTTTACAATAGGCTGATCCCCAATAACAGGAATTTCACCAGCTCCTTGCTTGTCCAGGACCACAGGTGTCTGACCAGCAGCCTGTTTAGAATCAGGAACATTTTTCTTTTGTTTTGGGATCCATCTTTGTAATGGATAGTGCCTTTTACAGTATTTGGTATCATGCCCAACATTTTTACAGTGATCACACCATCTAAGTTTTAGCTCATATAGCACTTTCTGAACATATTGAGAACCATCAGGCCCTTGAATAGCAATCTGATCTGGGAGTGGAGAGGGCATATTCACTTCAACAAGAACTCTAGCATAAGTCAGTCTTTGCATATTAGCGGTAAGCATATCCGTAGCTATAGGGCGGCCAATAATGCTAGAAATTTTACTTATCTCCTTAGCATTCCACAGGTTTAATTTTAATGCAGGTAGCTGAATCCATAATGGATAGATGCAATCATTTAATTTTTCAAAATCATCACCCACAAACCAAGGCTTCAATAACATAGGCCGAGAACCAAAAAACCAAGGACCTGTTAAAAGGATCTTGTTCATATCATCTTTATTTTTGAATTTGAAAAGAAACACCCCATCATTGAGAAGGCTAATTTCAGGCAATGCCAGAGGAGCCCAAGCTTTATGGATGAAACCTTCCATTGCTTTAAATTTAACATTTAAACCCATTACCTGGCCAACAAGAGAAAATTGCCAGGTAGAAATCCCCTCATTCCATTCTTCTTCATTAAAAGAAACCACATCATTTGACACTGGAGGAATGTAGTTCATATTTAAACCACTCCATTGCTTTCTGTTATCTGCAAAAAAGCTAACCCAGCTTCTTTTCGAATTCACATTTGGAGCATCATTTTGAACTGGAAGAGGAGTATTAGAAATCTCATCCAGATTACCAGATTCCGAATTGATATTTTTTCCCTGATTTTTAGAATTTAATGGAACGGTACTAGTACTAGAGTTCAAATTATTAAACAATGGAACAGTACTATTACCATGGCTCAAATTTGGAATCAAAGGAACATCAATAGAATCATCCACTGATGAACGATCTAAATTAAGAGGATTAGATGAATCCATCTCTAGATCTAATTCATCTGCCCAAGACACCCTGGATGAAGTCCCCGCACCAGAAATGGGAGATTTGCTCAGGCTACGCATCTGGACTCCAGCGAGATTAGCTTCACACTGATGATTACAGGATTCAAGAATTTCCACCATTGTCTTCTTCTTCTTTTTGCCTTTAGGTCCAGTGGAACCCATTACACTTGAAGAACTAACATCATCATCATCAGATCTAAGCTCGAATTGCTCAGCGGGAGGGAGCAAACTTGAGTTAGATGCTCGGAGACCAATGTTGAATATCTTCCTTCCACTATTCTTCTTCTTCTTCCCCATTAGATCTCGGCAGTAGCGTAGGTTAGCAGAGAAAAAACCGCCTGCTAAAATAAGCCATCGGAGCTGCCCCTCTTCATAAGAGCCCTCTTTTTTATTTTGCTACAATAATTCTTTTTTTAAATGCTACAGTTTTTGTAAATGCTACAACATTTTTAAAATTGCTACAGTTCTCTGCTTTGTGCTTTTGTGCTGCAGTGGTATTACTACAGTAATAATGCTATAGTAATTCACTGTAGCATTTACTGTATCATGAATAATAAATCTTTGTATCCTCCTGTAAGTATAGATGAGTAGATATTCAGTGATATTATTTTCTAAAATATCTGCTTTTAAATTTATGACAGGTAACAGTTAAATCTGATTATTTTGATATCATGTTATAAATCTTTGTTACTGCATAGAAACTCCTAATTAAATAGCAACTAACAAGATACATGACATGGAAAAGAGAAAAGAAAATCACATAGAAAGGATTAAATGACAAAATAAACTAATATATATACGAATCATGTTAATAATAATGACATACTGAGCCTAAGTCGACATTTATATGAGCCTATCTTTAACTCTCGCTTTTGAAAAACATCCTTACATAAATTTATAGCCTCATTAATTAAGCTAAGCAAATATTTTCAATTGTTGAGATTATAATTAGGTAATGCCCAACAAGAGCACAAAGATGCTGCACACACCTAACCTGCATCGGAGACTATAAATACGCTTTTATACTCTCCTCCACACGTGCTAATGTGAAACCTCAAGCACAAACAAACAAAAGAAAACAACATCACCGAAGAGAAAATGGGGCCCTAAGCCTAGACTTAAAAAACAAGCACAAAAGCCAACCTTTCAAAAGTTTCAACTACAACCTGCATGCTTTGTTGACATAATAGCAATAGCCTCTTCCTCCTCTATACTTTGCTAGCTAGCTAGCTTTCCCCTGAAATATAATTTCAATCAAGAGAGCAAAAAAAATGGGGTTGAGGAATTTATCCATGGATTATGATTATGATTTGGGCTTGTGCTTTCAATATCCTCCATCTCTCTTTGAGTGGCTAAATTCTCAATCAAGATCTATCCCATCATCACAAAAACAAGAAGATGAGATGCAGTGTTTGCCTCTGATTAATATGCTTGAGGAGCCCAAGAAGCCAAATATCAAAGAAGAGGTTAAGGAAGAGGTTAACCAAGAGAAGGTGACTGTTTCCCTAAAATTAGGGTTACCAGGGGATTCAGAAAGTTTTGATGGTGAGAAAACGGTTGATAATATTGCATGTTACAAAGAGGAAGAGGAGGTTGAAGAGGAGGTTGAAGAGATTAATGAAGAGGTTAAGTATTGGATACCGACACCGACACAGATCCTTATAGGGCCTGTTCAGTTTGCTTGCCATGTCTGCAATAAAACCTTCAATAGGTATAATAATATGCAGGTTAGTATACATATCGCTCTTACAAATCTTGGAAAATTTTTCCTTTGTTTCTTTTCAATTTTTCGATTTTTTTTCCATGCTCTATTACTTTGATTCCCCCCCCTACATTACTGATTTTTGTTTTATTGGGGGAAATTAATTTATGATTGATTAATTATAAATACAGAGATTAAAACAGGTATTTTAACTTATTCCTTAGGGTAATATTTCAATTGTTAATGATAAATAGAGTGTTATTTGAAAGAGAAAAGAGGAATTAAATTTGGTCTAGAGACACTACTAGGGATCAAATAGCCGTAGCTCATAACTATGACTAGCATGCTTTAATATTTTTTCTGTAAGTGGAGTTAGATGTTGTGTACCTTTTCCCTTTCTTATTGAGTTATTTTCCTTTATAAATTGTTCGTAATTTAATTAGTTGAAGAAACCTTCTTTATTTTAAGGCTTGGGCAAAAGAATCAAAATCTTATGGTTAATATGTTCTTATCACGTTATATAGTTAGTGAATTAGAATGTTCCGGCATTCTCCAAGTCTTCGTACGAACCTAGAATTGGAATCTAGAAATTTCTCATAGCCATATATGCGTCTCTCTCAAGAAATTAACATCATAGCCGTCTTTTCATTTTTTTAGCCTCATATATAGAGGCTGTTTCTTGCATGTTCCTCATGTTTCATCATCTAGTTCCTTAATTTCCCTTGTTATTCATACTATTTAATAAATTTCTTTCTCTTAAATTTGGGGTTTATCTCCTATCTTAAATAGGGAGTTATTGGTGCTCATTATCATCTTATATTACTCAAAGGGAACAAGAATCTGAAGCCTATATCCTATCAAAGTAGGATATTAGCTCTTCCTCTCGTCAGCTCTAGGACTGCGCGTCGAGGGACCCTAAAAGCTATTACAAATCACACAAAAGCAGTACAACCAATTTTAACGTGGTTCGGCAAATTGCCTACGTCCACGGGGCAAGGAGGGGGGAGATCTACTAATAGAGGGAGAGAATACAACTAGGGTTTACAATCACTCTCAATCTAAACCCTCAAACAATCTCTCTCAAATCCCTCACAATATCTCTCTACAAAAGGATCACAAAAGGACTATACTTTTCTTTCTGCAACCGCACAAAAAGAACTCCCTGCACTTTTGCTTTTCCTTCGTGGCCGCAATGCACCGAGCCTGCTTGCAGCTGCCAATAAAAAAAAACTCCTTGCTAACCCTAAAAATAATCAAGTTCGTATATATATACGTAGGTGAAAAAGCGGTCGGTCATAGGCCTTCGTGGGCCTTCGTGTCTCTTCACGCGGAGTTGAAACCGCGTGAGATGAAACCGCGTTCACAATTCTCCACCTCGGTGAAGTTTTCCCAAAACTGAGCCGACACCAATCACACAAAAGCGGTCGGTCATAGGCCTTCGTGGGCCTTCGTGTCAGCTCTAGGACTGCGCGTCGAGGGACCCTAAAAGCTATTACAAATCACACAAAAGCAGTACAACCAATTTTAACGTGGTTCGGCAAATTGCCTACGTCCACGGGGCAAGGAGGGGGAGAGATCTACTAATAGAGGGAGAGAATACAACTAGGGTTTACAATCACTCACAAACTAAACCCTCAAACAAACTCTCAAATCCCTCACACTATCTCTCTACAAAAGGATGCACAAACCCTAACAAAAGCTGTTGCTTTATCTTTTGCACCCAAAAAAACAATTTTCTCCTGCTGCGAATTTTTCCCGGCCGCAACCAAAACAATCTTCTGCTCTGCCGGAAAAGAACACCCGCAGCCAAGAAAAAACAATCTCAATCTCCTGCGCACCCTAAAAATCAAAGTTTATGATATATATATATATATGAGCTGTCGGGTGGGCCTTGGGTTTCCGCGTGGGCTTGGGATTTGTCCGCTGATTCTTCATTCACGTGGCTTGATTTGTCCGCTGGCTCTTCCTTGATTTGTCCGCTGGCTCTTCATTCACACGGCTTCATCACATGAGTCGTGGTCCCCACCTGCACAATTCTCCACCTCGGTGAAGTTTTTCCAAAACTGAGCCGACACCAAAACAACCAAATGTCCTACTTGTTGTGACCAGTACGAACTCAATCCACAACAAGTCGAGAACCCGAACGAGAGTCCAAACAATCTCCCCCCATCAAAATCAACATCCAAAACGTGTGCATCTAAAGAGCCCTATCGTATCTCTATCCAAGAATCAAGCCATACGTAGCACCCAAATGCCCTCAACTCGCTCATACAATCACAATATGCAACAATTTCACAATGAATCAAATCTTTTGCTCGGAACCCTTATACATATCCCGGATTAGCCTCGTTGTGACTTCATAATTTCCACATCGCCATCTCAAAACATCCTCACATAGTGATAACGAATCACGAATATGCAACAAGTTTCGACAATGATCAAACTTGTTGCTCGGAACCACCTTAGTGAGCATATCCGCCGGATTATCCTTCGTGTGGACTTTCATAATTTCCACATCGCCATCTTCAAGAACATCTCGAACGAAGTGATAACGAATGTCAATGTGCTTCGTCCGCGCATGAAAAACCTGATTCTTCGCCAAATAGATAGCACTCATGCTATCACAATGAATAGTGACGGACTTCTGCGATATACCAAGTTCCTCCAAAAGTCCTCGAAGCCAAATAGCCTCCTTCACAGCCTCCGTAACTGCCATATACTCTGCCTCCGTCGTAGACAAAGCCACCGTCGACTGTAAGGTGCATCTCCAACACACCGGTGCACGGGTCAAAGTAAACACATACCCCGTAGTAGACCGGCGCTTATCCAAATCCCCGGCATAATACGAATCAACATAACCAATGCATAACTACCCACCTG
>NC_033797.1:16564875-16649202 GCF_001876935.1 Asparagus officinalis
ACTTGTACATATTCTGATATTGAAATCTGCATATGAAAGTTAGTGCACACAAAATATAAATTGTTATCATCAAAACATTATCATGGAGAAATGATATTCAACAATACTTACCGCCTGTGACAAATCTGGCCTCGTACATACCATCGCGTACATCAAGCTCCCAACCGCGCTCGCATATGGAGTCTTCGACATCAACTCACGATCTTCAACTGACTTCGGTGAGAGACCAGCTGAAAGCTTCAAATGGGCTCCCAATGGTACACTAACTGGCTTCGTATCCATGCTAACATGGAATCGCTGTAGAACTTTCTTCAAATAAGCCACCTGTGTCAAACAAATTCTGCCATTTTTCTTGTCTCTGCCGATCTCCATCCCTAAAATGCGCTTCGCCTCGCCCAATTCCTTCATCTCAAACTCATTTGAAAGCTGAACTTTCAACTCATCTATAGCCGACCTGGAAATAGAGGCAACCAACATGTCATCGACATAGAGCAACAAATAAATATACGCACCTCCTTTCAACTTGCGAAAATATACGCAAGGATCAAACTGGCTCCGAGTGTACGAATGACCAAGCATAAAACCATCGAATCGCCTATACCACTGTCGAGGAGACTGCTTCAAACCGTATAGCGATTTCTTCAGTTTGCAAACTAATTTTTCTTTCCCTGCAGCTCGGAATCCCAATGGCTGAGTCATATATATTTCTTCATCAAGATCACCATGAAGAAATGCCGTTTTCACATCCAACTGATCTAATTCCAAACCATACTGTGCCACCAAAGCTAGCAAAATCCGAATCGAAGAATGCTTCACCACCGGAGAGAAAACCTCATTATAGTCAATACCTTCCTCCTGTGCATAGCCCTTCGCAACCAACCTAGCCTTGAATCTCAACGGAGTGCCTTCAATGCCCTCCTTCTTCGTGTATACCCACTTGCAACCAATTGCTTTCCGCCCCTTTGGAAGCTCAACAAGCTCCCATGTATCGTTCTTATGAAGAGATTCCATCTCCTCCTGCATAGCCACCTGCCACGAATCAGCCTCCGAACTCTGCTCGGCCTCTCTGAATGTAGTAGGCACTAACTCATCGATACTCTCCACCGGAAGTGCATACGCAACTGTGTCGGCATACCGTGCTGGCATCTGTATGTTTCTCCTCTGTCTCCTAGCCGCAATAGAATCCTGAACCTGAGCCGTCGGTTCCTGATCCTGCACATTTGTACTCGTATCCTCCGTGTCATCGTCGTGCTCGCCTGGCGTCACCTCAGTCGGCACCTGCATGGATACTGTACCATCTGGACAATGTGGAGCTGCATCGATCTCCACCACCTGCGATATCTCCTCCGTCGGGTCGCTCTCCACCTGATGAGAGCTGGGAAGCTTCAAGATAGAAGCCTCATCAAATGTGACGTCCCTACTCAGAACAATCTTTTTATCAACTGGATCCCAAAGCTTGTATCCCTTGACACCACGCTTGAATCCTACAAATATGGCCTTCCTAGCTCGAGGTTCCAATTTATCAGTTCTAACATGATAATATGCAGGGCACCCGAATACCTTGAGCTGGTCATAGTCATGTGCTGGCTTTCCCGACCACATCTCCATAGGGGTTTTCCCCTCAATCGCAGATGAAGGCAGCCTATTAATGAGGTGGCTCGCATATGTAAGTGCCTCAGCCCAAAAGATCTTCTCCAAACCACTCTGCGACAATAAGCATCGGATCTTCTCCAGTAAAGACCGATTCAACCTCTCTGCCACCCCATTTTGCTGCGGTGTATGACTAACTGTGAAGTGTCTCTCTATGCCCTCGTCTCGACATAGCTGCTGAAAGGGGTCAGAAGTATACTCACCACCGTTGTCGGATCGCAACGTCTTGATCTTTCTCCCAGTCTGCAGTTCCAATCTCTTCTTCCACTCCACAAACAAATCTAGGACTTCACTCTTCTTCGTCATGGTGTACACCCAACAACGCCTAGAATAGTCATCTACAAAAGTGACGAACCAATGTCGACCACCAAGTGATGCAGTCTTGGTGGGACCCCAAACGTCTGTGTGCACGTAATCCAGGATGCCCCTCGTCTGATGAATGGCAGTCCCGAACTTCACCTTCGTCTTCTTGCCAAGAACACAGTGCTCACAGAACTCAATCTTCCCACTCTTGGCTCCCTTCAATAGCCCCTGCTTGCACAATGTCTGCAGTGACTTTTCACCTGTGTGCCCCAATCTATAGTGCCAAAGTCTGCTCATGTCCGCTTCTGAAATAGCCGAAGCAACCTGGCCAATCTCGGTGCTTCCCTTCAGATAATACAAATTCCGATTGCGGACTCCCCTCATCACCACCAATGATCCCTTAGTAACCTTCGCTACAGCGTTTTCGAAAGTCACCTTGAATCCCTTCGCCTCCAAAGCTCCAACTGAGATAAGATTTTTCTTCAGTTGAGGAACAAATCTCACCTCCTTCAACTCACGGACTACTCCATCGTGCATCCTAATCCGCACGGTACCTATCCCACAAACGCCACAGGATTGATCATTTCCCATGACAACAACGCCCCCGTCGACTTTCTCAAAAGATGCAAACCAGTCTCGCCTAGGGGTCACATGAAAGGTAGCGCCGGAATCAAGCATCCAATCTGATGCATCCACATGGTTCACCTCCGGAGTAATCAGTAGAGAAAAGCACGAATCATCGGAATCATCGCCTTTCGCAATGTTCACCTCATTGGCCTTCGGGCCCTTTTTCTTGCCATTCTCTTTCTCCTTGAGCTTCGGGCAGTCTCTCTTCCAATGTCCCTGCTCCTTGCAGAATGCACATTGGTTCTTTGTTAGTTGGTGACGGCCTCTAGACTTTGACCTCCCTCTGTTACCACCTTTCGGATATGGGCTTCTACCTCTTGTCGACAAGGCCTCTCCTGAAGTACTAGCGCGGGAAGTCTCCTTATCCTTCCTCCTCAAATCGTAGTTCGTCAAAGCGTTAGTCACTTCACTATAGCTGATAGAAGATCTCCCGTTCAACAAAGTGAGCACGAAGGTATCATACTCCTCATCCGGTAAGGAGCCCAACAAAATAATCGCCTTGTACTCATCCGATATCTTCTCATCAACATTCGCCAAGTCCGACAACAACTTCGTATAGTTGTTCACATGAGCCGCAAGCGAGGTGCCTCTGGACATCTGGAATCTGAATAACCTACGCAGCAAGTGCAATCGGTTCTCAACACTCTTCGTAAGGTACTTATTGTTGAGAATTTCCCACATCTTCATCGCAGACGTCACCCCAATCACATCATACTTCAGCTCCTGTTCCAAACAGGACCTGATCACCCCACAAGCGTTCCTATTCATTTTCTCCCATACCGCCTCTTCATATTTAGGTGGCCTCTCGTGGACCATGATGGTCTCTTCCAAATTCTGAGCATTTAACGCATCCTGTACGTCGCTCATCCACAAACCAAAGTTGATTTTTCCGTCATATTTCACCACACTAATTTTGGTGTTTTGAAAACCAACTTGTATTGTACCCGCCATCGATTTGCTGCTTTCACCTTCTTCTCCCATTGCGAACTAACTCCAAATTGTAGAGAAGAACAAATTTGATAGAATTAGGAACCACCCAACTGAACCCTAGATCGGATTCCAAATAGATCTCCTATCCACACGAGGAAAGCGAAATCTCCAACGGCAACTCCTAATGCTATCTCCACCGAAGCCGAGAACTCCAAGAACTAAGCTTCACACAAGAATCTTCCTCCACCAAAAAACCCTAGATCTGAAATCTGGGCTCTGATACCACTTGTTGCGCGCAGCGGAAATTTCGGCAGCACTTAGGCAGCACAACAAGAGAGTCAGGTCGCAATAAGAATTCTTGTTTCTCAAAGGAAACAAGAATCTGAAGCCTATATCCTATCAAAGTAGGATATTAGCTCTTCCTCTCGTCAGCTCTAGGACTGCGCGTCGAGGGACCCTAAAAGCTATTACAAATCACACAAAAGCAGTACAACCAATTTTAACGTGGTTCGGCAAATTGCCTACGTCCACGGGGCAAGGAGGGGGAGATCTACTAATAGAGGGAGAGAATACAACTAGGGTTTACAATCACTCTCAATCTAAACCCTCAAACAATCTCTCTCAAGAGAGAGAGAGAGAGAGAGAGAGAGAGAGAGAGAGAGAGAGAGAAGAAGAAGAAGAAGAAGAAGAAAAGAAGAAGAAGAAAAGAAGTAGAAGTAGTTATGACTACCTTCTTACTAGGAATATTTTCATGCTAGCTTAGGTTTGCTGTGGAGATTCTTGGTTGGTGAAGTATTTGATCTAGTCGTTAATTTCTATAGGATCTGAATATCATGAGCATGCAGAAGATGGATTCATCACGTATTTTTTGGTGAGAAAATTATTATATCAACCTTTAATTTTTCATACATAATTAGCATTTAGCACAAATTAAGAAAAAAGAAATGTATTAGAACCGTAAGATTTGAACAAAATAATACATGCTGTGTACATAACAATAGCATTTGTGCGCGTTATGTAAACAGGAACCATATACTTAAAATCATTTATAAATATCAAGTTTTGTACTATACTCTAAAAGGTATTGTATAACTTAACATCTCCAACATTATAACACTGCTTTTTCCCCTGAAACAAAAACTACTTGACACTTTCCACAAAGCTACTTTCTAATTATTAGAGAAAACCAACACAGTTTCAAATCACCAGAAAAATATCACACGCTATTAGAAATTTTTTTAAGGAAAACTTGGCCTTAGTGAACCGTATTATTATAAAATTATAAAGCATAATCTAGAAAATTAATGTTTACCTTAATGTAACACTTGATACATCATTAGAAAACTATGTGGTAATTTTATGATAATATATGAAAATCTATGGTAGTGATCCGAAAATAATGTAAAGTTCATGGCAGTCCCTTAGAGCCGTGATACTTTTGAAAAACGTAGATAAAAATTCATGGTTTTTAATTCATGTGTAGCTTTCTTAAAGTTTGTTTTATTATCTGTTGATTTGAATGCTTATAAAATATGTTGGAAAATTTATCAAATCAAAGGTTATAGCGTGTAAAATAAATCCGAAATAAAATAATAACAAAGTCTGGCCTGATCGGGAGCAGTCGCGTAAACACTGCCCTAGAAGATTGATGATCCGCCTATCGTCCTGACGCAGATGATCCTCTCTCTCCTAACGGTAAAAACCTTCGAAAGTGGTCGGCCTCTGTACTCGAGCGAGAGAACAGAGCTTCAGCTCAGACGAAGAACGGTTGCTCAAAAATAACACCAACATATGAATGAAAATAATATGTAGAAAAGAGAAGAGGAAGAAGAGAGAATTGTTTTTTTTGAAAGTGAATAAGGGTGTATATATAGGGTTAAGAAAGCCATTATAATTCTTACAATTAATACGATAACATTCGTTATAAATTTTTGTAATGTTCCCCATAATGTATAGCGTTACGCACGTTTTAATTGTATTCATAACACTATTCCATATGAGACTATTCATGAAGGTAAAATTACATTTTCTCCAACAAAATATCCAACAAATTTTTTATCTAATAAATAGCTTATGATATTTTTGGGTAAAACCCCTAATAGTCCACAACAGTTTTGTGAAAATCTTTCCACTAAACTATATACATGAGTAAAAGGAGATGGTGGATCCTCCACAGTGTTGTTTAATGTATCATTGAAAAGGGATGCACACATCCAATTCATCAGCGATAATTTTAATTATTAATTAGTGCTTTGTATATGTGTCACATCAGCTACGCACCGGTTATCGTCACGAGGAACACACCAACCCTATTAATTAATTACTTTTGTGTACATGTGTGCATGTATATGTGCAAAAACTCATAATTTGTTGTTGCATTGCACACAGATGCACATGTGGGGTCACGGCTCAGAGTATCGCAAAGGCCCAGACTCTCTCAAGGGCACACAACCCATGGCAATCCTCAAGCTCCCATGCTACTGCTGCGCCCTCGGCTGCAAGAACAACATCGGCCATCCCCGAGCGAAACCCTTGAAGGACTTCCGAACCCTGCAGACCCACTACAAGCGCAAGCACGGCGTCAAGCCCTTCAAGTGCAGGAAATGCAGCAAGCCCTTCGCCGTCCGAGGAGATTGGAGGACTCACGAGAAGAACTGCGGGAAACTTTGGTTTTGCTCATGTGGGTCTGAGTTCAAGCATAAGAGGTCTCTTAATGATCATGTTAGGTCTTTTGGGAAAGATCACTCTCCTTGTTTAATGCATTGAAGTTTACGGGTATGTGTACTAGCTAAACATTGGACTTGCGCTCAGTAACAAAAAGCTCTTGATCGTCGTGGAGTAGTTTGTTGTGAGCACAAGCTCTAAATTTATGTATGTTCAAATAAGGGAGGGTATGGAAAAGACCTTGGGAGTAGTTTTACGGTTATGGAGTTTATTGAATTAGCAAGTTGAGTTAATCTTTGTGTTGACAAAATATTCCATCAACATAACTAGAGTATTAATTTGGAATATTGCAATCTTAGTAGAATGTTGAGTAAATATTACTTTATTGCATGTATAGTCATATATACATGCACGTTTATACTCGAGGTAATTAAGTTCAAAAAGGGAATTGAAAAGGAATGTGGAAATACCTTTTTTAAGGGGAAAAACAGGTCTTAATGGATTCGGATCCTCTCCACTATCTAAAAGGTAGTGGAGAGACCACTACATAATCACAACCATTGATTATCTAGTTGGTGGTTGTGATTTTTTCTTTCATAATCACAACCATTGATTATCTAGTTGGTGGTTGTGATTTTTTCTTTGAGTGCAAATTAGGAATGAGTGCAATACACGGTGATTATCTAGTTGGTGGTTGTGATTTTTTCTTTGAGTGCAAATTAGGAATGAGTGCAATACACGGGGGGTATGGTAAGTGTTAGATTTAGATTGTATCATAACCGCGTACTAAGTAATCAACGATTGGAATTAAAAGTAGTGATCTCTCCACTACTTTTTTTGTAGTGTAGAGGATCCAAATCCGGTCTTAATTAGTCAATATTAATTATTGCAAATGCCAAAGAGCAGAACACAGAATATCACACGTGGTAGTGGCTTGAACCGAGTAGGCCATACAAGAAACAAAGTATGTAAAGCACAAAATATATTACGCTTATATCTCAAAATGCATTAATCAAAATTCTACAAGTTTAGCTGAATTGTAGATGATTTCTATTGAACGGATGATTTGTTGTGCAAATTTTTTTACTTTCATATAATTAAATCGTAGACTAGTAATTTGGACTAGTAGAATGTCAAATACTTCATTGTGAGACGTGTATAATCGTGCACGTATATATTATGTATAATATGGGGGTGGAAGTTACATTTATAGAGACGTCATGCGTGAGTATGACTTGATTATTGCCTAGATTAAGTGCACAAGGCATAAAGGAGACTAATAAGCATCTAAAAAGAACACATTTGTCCAAAGCTCCTTTATTGGCACTCAACTTTCTCCTAGTCCAAATTTGAGGCCTTCACTGATCCACTACTACCCGTTCCGTGTACACACACGTGCGACAGTATGATAATTTAGCGAGAGAAGGGGCGAGGGTAATCCAGTTTCATGTTCAAATTCAGTTGTAAAATTGTTGATGTTTCCCCCTCCAACACCTACTTTTCGGTGAATTGAATAGACCAAGTAGCCTAGGACTATGTAGTCTTTCTGATTTGTCAGTCAAAATTGGCAAATAATTTCTTGAAATAACATACTTTGAAAGTCCACCAAACACCTTACATAGAAATACAAGCGATTAGGATAATGTTGATGGTTTATATGATCACACAGTCAATTGTATCCTGGATTGGATGAAGTGTTGAGGATTGATGATTGGCCACTTTCTTCCCTGACTTTATGTCTAGTTCTTGAATTGGGTAGTCAAAAGATCTGCACATGTAGAAACACGTAAGCGGGTGGGGATTGGTTCCCCCGTGGTTCCTCCGACGGTCAAATTAGCTGATGAACTTGAGTGGGGAAAAGAAGAACCGAGTGAGTTCTTGTTATGAAGTATGATTTTGCAGAATTAAAGAATTTGGATCCGAAATCAGAATTCGGTCTCTTGTGGGTTGAAATAGTACATGTATTTATACCTAAGGTATAAGAGTAGATTGGTCACTTCGGCCGAGCACAGGAGGGCGGTGGCGAAGTGTGGGCTGACAGCTGAGTTAGCCTCTGCTTTACAGGTGCCGGCTGGTGACTGGAGGAAAGATCACTTCAGTATTTAAATGGGAAATGACTGTTGGCGTGGCAGAGCCCACATGGTCCGATGAGTCATGAAGGCTATCGAGGCCAGAGGCATGATGTGCCTGAAATATGTATTAAATGCGATCCTAACATGTTGTCAGTGAGGATAAGCTCAAGGCAGAAGATGTCCTTTGCCTTCGGTGAGAAGTAACGTCTTTCGAGTCAGCTTCGCAACGTTTGGAAAACGATCGAGTGGACTCATGGTGAGTCGTCTTCGACAAAAGGGAGGCGACAAGTTCCGCCTTTCGAGTTGACATGAAGGAATGTCGAGTCGTCGAGTCTGCGGAGTGGTCATCCCTACTGGTCTCCGACCGCCAAGTTGATTGGGGCATAGCATGTAGCACACTTATCCGTTGCTTGGCAATGAGCTTGTACTTTAGCGAATAGGAACATCATAACAGTTAGCCCCTTTCGCTTGGAGTCGACTTGAGTCGGGTCCGAGTGAAATTAAATTAGCTTTGGACGGATACGAAAGCGTACTGAATGAGAAACTAAAAAGTCTCTTCAGATTTGACATAACTGACGTTACTATACATTCCTTTTAATTGTTGCAACTCTGTTTTTCCTAGCAGATTACAGACTGTTCGAAGTGAGTGGGTCACGCCTCGATCTCAGAGAGGGCGCTTCGAGTTTTGAGAATTAATCCTGGCCGTTGGATGAAGTTTGATCTAACTGATCAAATTTCAGAAGTTGTAAGGTCAGTTGTCTATATATAGAAGTAGGGTCACTGTTTGGTGAAAAATTTGTAGTAAAAAGAATGAAAGAAAATTGACTTGTATTCTCTCGATTTTATTTACAATTTGGATTTACGATTACAAAAGAGAGGAGAATGATCTGGATTCTCCCCTTTGTTTAATTCTGGGTTCTTCACGGTAGCGATGAGATGCCTCCCTCGAATGCTCGCATCGAGTTTGCTTCTTGTTGATGATCCAAATTTCTTGTTTCACTGGAACGGTATATTCTCATCACGATTTGACGCTGTGGAGGACTTGCGTGGAAAGTTTGAAACTCTGAATGAATTGATAACTCAGAGCGAGTTTAAACTCTTATAAAAGAGTTGATTGATCTTAATCGTAATTGGTTAGACAAGTCAAGCTTGAAGATAGGCCCAAGAATCTGTTGCCGAGAAGATGATCCGAAGAAGCCGATCTCTAGATCTCCAAAATTCTTAAAGATCCAAAGATATCTCCCCTCCTCCTCCTTCTCTTTAACTAAGCTGATCTTTCAGCTATTTATAGGCGATTGGGGGTGTAACTGACCCCCCCTAAAATCGCTCCTTTGTGGGGCTAATGGGATGTAACCGCCCCTTAAATCACTCCTGAGTGGAGTTGTGATCCCCTCAGATCGTGAGAAACGGTTTTAAAACTGTTAAGCTCATGTTTGAACGAGTCAAACACAAAATCCGTGTTTTGACGTGAATTCTGCGTCCAAACGCAGTGTCTGGAAGCTCGTTTGCAGCGTCTTGAAGCTGCGTTTGTAGCATTTAGAAGCTGCGTTTGCAGCAATTTGGAAGCTGCGTTTGGCAGCTTTCGAAGGCTGCGTTTGCAGCCGAACATGAGCTGCGTCCGTAGGCTTGAGCTACGTCAGCGATGGTTGATAAGGAGCTGCGTCCGCGGTTGAATTGGCACCGCGTCTTGATGCTGAAGCGCGGGGAGAACTTCCGCGTCTTGGTTTGAGGAGACCGTTAATTTGTAGTCTCTTTTTGTTAGAGCGTTGCAAAGATCGTTGTTTTGTAATCTTTGCTTCAGCTCTTTGATATGTGAGAGTCGTCGTGTTATAACTCTCGCTGTTGATTGTGAAGACTATTGATTAGAACTTTCATCGGTTATTATAAAGGTTGTCATATTGTAACCTTTATCAATCTACGTGAAAGTCTTCAAATTATAGTCTTCTGGAAGCCGTCAAATTATAACTTCTATCATTGGTGTTTGATGGGGATCAGCTATCTGTAGTAACTTTTAGACAGTCTACAGAACCCCCTCCAAAGTTTTTAAAAGTTCGCGGTTGATTGGGACGAATTTTCAAAATACTTTAGATCTCCACTCTGATCTTGGAGCTGTTAATTCATTGTCATAAAGGAGTTGTTCTCTACACCCGTTTCAAAGGCATCTTGGTTGAAAAGATTTGCCACATAGGACCTGAGCTTCGAAGAGAAACTGTTGTGACAGTACAAGCTAATCACATCCATTCAGTTGATGGGCCCACAAACATTCATAGGATTTTTAGCAAACCCTCAGCCATCAACAGATTTGATAAGCCTTTACCGACTACCATTTGAGTCGGGCTAGCATATGAATTATTTGAATCCGTTTCACATGTAACGTTGTGCTAAGAGAATGAACTTTTGAGTCGGGCTAGCATATGAATTATTTGAATCCGTTTCACATGTAACGTTGTGCTAAGAGAATGAACTCTCTTAGACTTGATGCTATGATTTTGAATACATAGACTTTGTCATTTTTATGGGAAAAGACTAACCGACAACGCGTATTAGGCGTAGACTTATCTCTAATTAGAGATCGAGATAAAGTCCCCCATGCGTGTAATGCATGAATTTTGGCGTTATTAATAACGACCTGCCACGATGTTGAATACGTGGGCTTTTGTCCTTTTTACAGAAAAGACTAACTGGCAGTATGTGTTAGATACAAACTTATCTCAATTTAGGAATCGAGATAAAGTCCCCCAAACGTGGATTCTGGTGTTTTTTTCACAGAGAAAGACTAACCGGTAACGCGTGTTAGGTGTAGATTTATCTCTAATTAGGGATCGAGATAAAGTCCCCCAGACGTGGATTCTGGTATCTTTTTCACGGCAAAAGACTAACCGGCAACGTGTGTTAGGCGTAGGCTTTATCGCTGTTTCTTCATGTGTTATGTTTTCACTTGAAAAACTAAAAGAAAGTTGGAAGTGCCAGAGGTGTGATGTTAACTTGACGGGTTTGTGGACCTATCATTCTATTGAAGAGAGTCGATAAGTTAATTTTGTCAGAGGTGTGATATTAACATGACAAGAAGAATATTACGATCGGGGTAATTTTGAGGACCTACTGCTCTATTGAGGAGAGTCGATAAGTGGATTTTATCAGAGGTGTGATGTTAACGTGACAGGAATGTGTTGTGATTGGAGCAACTTTGTGGGCTTATCATCCTATTGAAGAGGATTGATAAGTTGATTTATCAGAGGTGTGATATTAACATGACAGGAAGAATATTACGATCATGGTAATTTTGAGGACCTACCGCTCTATTAGGGAGAGTTGATAAGTGGATTTTATCAGAGGTGTGATGTTAACTTGACAGGAATGTGTTGTTATTGGAGCAACTTTGTGGGCTTATCATCCTATTAAAGAAGATTGATAAGTTAATTTGTCAGAGGTATGATGTTAACGTGACATGAATGTGTTGCGATTGGAGCAACTTTGTGGACTTATCATCCTATTGACGAGGATCGATAAGTGAACTGTCAGAGGTATGATGTTAACGTGACAAGAGAATGTGTACTTGTGACTTGCACAAGATTTTGGTAATTAGCGTCTCGCTGGGGAAACTTGATATTTAAGCAATTTTGAGGACCTATCATCCTATTGAAGAGGATTGATAAGTTGATTGTCAGAGGTGTATTGTTAATGTGACAACTTAGGAGTGATGCAAACTGAATTCATACTCCGTGCGGGTGATGATCGTCAGAAGTATAATGTTAACTCGATGATGTAAAAGATTCGTTACTCTTAATCCAGTGGATTCTAAGTAACCAACCCCCAGACTTGATTAAGACTTAGCGGGGGAAGAAAAAGAGGGATAAACATGACATATTGGCTTGTGGGCCACTATCCATCAAATAAGAATAGAGGCCCATCACCTAGTAGGCCACTATCTGTCGAGTTTGACTATTAGAGGTAACTATTAACGTGATAGTTTTGGTGGACCCGCCTTCCTACTAAAGAGGATTGGTTTCAGTAGCCGTAGTATCTTCCCATTCTGATTGATAAGATTGGGCTTGGTCCGATTGCTCAAGTTGATCCTGCCTACTTTGTTCTTCAGTTTTGATTCTAGCAATAATCTTTTGAGCCTGTTCGCCTTGAGAGATTAGTTATCTTTAAGAACGATATTCTGCAACCCTTATTTGTGCTAGAAGGTCGGTCTGTAAGTTGTGTCGACAGGTCTCCACTAAGGTAGACTGTGTCATACCTGTCGGACATCGCAGAGCCATGTTATGAAACCTTTTGATGATGGCTTTGACAGACTCCCTCTTTTTCTGTTTAGTGGCGAGAAGGGTATGGATGGAGACTTCTGTATCCTCTTCAAAGAATTTTGACAGGAAGAGTCTCTCTAGATCTACCCACTTTTGAATACATCCGGCAGGCAGTTTTCTGAACCATTCAAAGGCAACTCCCTTGAGGGTGCCAATGAACAATCGAGCCAGTATGGCATCGTTTGATATCACATTCTCAGTCTGTGACTTGAAATGATAGATATGTTGATTCGATGATCCCGTGCCGTCAAAAGTTTGTAGCGCCGTTACTTTGAACTTTGGAGGATAAGGGGATAAATCCCATTCGGCAGGATAGGGCCTAGCAACTCCCTTGTCTTGGAGCTCGCTTCTGTTAGTAATGGCATTAAGGCAGGCTTCCAATTCTTCTATTTTAGCTAATTGAGGATTCTGCTCATTCTTGGTCTCTCTTCCTTCATCAGAGGAAGATTCCAGGTTGTGGGCTTCTTGATCAGAAGCAGCATCATCAACCACTTTTCCCTTCCCTTTGCTTGTGTGAAGTCGGGATAAAGACGCTTTTTCTCTCCGGGAAGATTCTTGCCTAGGTGACGAATCTGTCTTCTGAGATTTGGCCTTGTCTGCGACGATTTGAGTCAACAGGGCTAGGAGTTCATTGAGGGTCTTCTGCTGTGATTTAAACATGGCGTCTTGCTCAGCAACCCTTTTTGAAAGATCTTCAGAATATTCTGTCATGTGGGCGAAGCTCTCATGCCCAACGAAAGAGCTTGATGATTGGGACTCCGTAATAGCTGAGTGTTCATCATCAGAATTAGTTCCTCTGGCTAACCTCCGATAGTTGACAGGAGGAATGGCTCCCGTCCGAGTCTGAGTGTGTCGGTAGACTTCTTCAAACTCGTTAGCGATTTCTCTGACGGTCGGTGAACGACTTGTCTCAGAATTATCGGGACTAGGACCTGAGGCTTTCCCTCTACCGATCACATTGATAGTGACTCCAGGATACTCGGTCTCTGGAGACTTATTCTTATGCGAACGTCGTCGTTGGTTGGGCAAGGCATCGTGCGTTAATTGGTCGAACACCAACGGTTTGGCCGCATATGAGCAGCAGTAACATCCCGAGAAGATAGTAAAAATCAGTCATTTACATTAGAATAAACGAATGACTTGTTGCATCAGTCTTTCTCCTGATATGAACACTCTTAAATCTATTGCAAAGACTCGAGAAGAATTACTCACTGACCGTGAGGTTTGAACTAGAACCCCCAGTCTATGATTGGACGGGACTGGCTCCTGGTGAGCATGGATATAGTTGAGATGCCTTAAATCCAAAGACTTCTTATATCCACCCCTCGATCTAATCATGCTACGCAGAGTATTCGGGGTGTGCCCCTAACATTATTTTATAAATTAATCTAGTCCATCTCCTTTAATGGGCCTTTCTAACATATAATCTCAAGCCTACATGATTGGCATGCTTGCCATTTGCCACTCATCTTAAGAAGATATTTTTAAAGTTTCGATATAAATATCTGAATGTATACCGTTTGTAAATGATATACAACAGCACGAATTTTCATTTGAAATATATCGCATATAAGTTTATTTGAAATTGACACGAAGCCGTTATATATACTAATTACAAGTCGTCACAAGAACAACTTGTAACGCCAAGATAAAGTGGAATGTAAGTTTCCTGCTTGCATCAAATGCGACCCTTTTTTCAAAAGAGGGGGAGAAAAAAGAAAGAGCAAAGGAAAAACCAAAATCATTTTTCCTCCAGTTTCATCTTGTTAACGTCTAGACTTTTGAAATTTTACTTTGTTCGACCTACACGTCACAAAGTCAAATATGTGACTTACAAGATGCACGGGAACCTCACCTAACTCAAGTATACCAATATGTTTTGAGTAAACATCATGTGGTTCCAACGCCTCCTAAAGTACTTATAACTCCTCTATAAGTTTTCTGATTGCATAATAACAATTAAAGTCGCAAAGTAATCAGTGACGGATCCAAGATTTTTGAAAAATAGTGACACTATATAATTAATAATTAAATATTTTACAATTGTCTCCGACGATTTCTCATAAAATCAACAATAACTCACTTTAAGGACAAAGCATAGGAGTGGCTGAAAGGGGATCTTGATGACTGAGGGAGAGGAGTTAGGCAGGACGAGGAGGCGGTGTTGGGCTCTGATACCACTTGTTGTGTGCGGCGGAAGTCAAAATCAAACCGATATGCTTCGAGAGACCAAATCAAACAAACGCCGAAAGAAGGCCAAACGAACCAAATCAATGTCACAAACACAAACAACCAATTTTAAAGTGGTTCGACAAGTTGCCTATGTCCACGGGGCAAGAAGGGGATATGGTTTTCAATAATAGAGAAGAAGAGTACAAACTGAGATTACAAATCACTCAAACTCACCAATTAATCTCACCAACAAATCTCTAATTCTCTCCAAACAAAACTCTAATCAATAGCTCAGAAAATACCTCTTTTCTGTGCTCCAAATATCCCAGTTTTCTTCTCAATTCTCTTTTCCAATTGTTCTATATATATAGAAATCCTAAAATCATAAACATACTAGGATTTCTAAAATAAAAAATAAAACAGATTAGGAATCCTAATAAACTGTTACCAAAGCAGATTTGAAATCATGTTACCAAAACAGATTAGAAATCCCAATAACCTGTTACCAAAACAAATTAGAAAATATATTAGGAACCTGTTATCCAACAGGCGGAGGGTGCACCATCTATACACAGGCGAAGTGCATGTCGTCTTATCATGGGGAGAACAAAAAAGTAATAGCAAGAGTGGAATACATAAAATTGATCGCGGGATCCTAATTAGATCGTAGGTGAGTTTTTTAACTTGGAACTGGTTGGGTGATACATAGATATGGGTCCAGTTGGGTTTTAGTGGAGTTATTGGCTTGCTAGTCGGTGGGTTATTAGATGGTGGGATTTAAAAATTTGAATCATTTTCATTACCAAAAGAAGCAGTGGAGAGATCATTCTCATATCATAATAGTTAATTTATTTAATGAGTGGTTGTGATTTATCTTTAAGTGTAAAATAGAAAATGAGTGCAAATTAATCATGCATATATGATGACTGTTGGATTTAGAATGAATCATGACCAAATACTAGACAAATCTATGACTATGATTAATGTAGTGCTATCTCCACTTTTTATGTAGTGGATATGGTCCAAGTTTGGGATTTTTTGGATTTGGATCCTCTCAACTTAAAAAAAGTAGAAGATACCATTATTTTGTGTAACAACCCTTAATTATCTAGTGGACAATTGAGATTCTTTCTAAATTTAACACTCATCATATCCCTAGGCCTGTCCATTTAGCCCACCGGCCGGCCCAAAAACCTGGGCCAGGCCGGGTTCCAGGCCTGGGTACGGGCCGCCTCATCCGTGCTCGGCCTGGCCCTGACAAAAAAATTATATGGGCAAATTAAATATCAGTGCCAGGCGGCCCGGGCCCGGTGCCCGGCCCGGCCGCAACGGTCACCTAAGGTGACCGTTGCTGGTAAAAGCCGGGCCGGGCCGGGCCAACCCGACCCAGCCCGGCATTAACAGTCACATTTGTGACTGTTTTGGCCAGCTCGGCCCGGCCCGGTCAAAACGGCTTCATTTTGACCATTTTGCCCCAAAAACGGTCAAAATACGGTAAAAAATAAGGGTATTTTGGTCATTTGTCTAAAGGGTTGCCTCTATAAATAGAGGGGGTTTTCATTTATTTTTCTCACACCAAAACTGATCTACTTCTCTCTAATACTCACTTATACACTCTTATACTCTCTTATACTCTTTAATAATCGCTTTAGCTCTCTAATTCTTCAATCAAATGGCTTTCGGATTTGGTTATGAAGAGCAAAACCTAATTCTCAATCTTGAAATGAGCCCTCCTACTACAACTACTCCTACTGATCATAGCGATGTTAATCCCGGATCTGGTGGCAACGATTCTACACCAAGAGCTCCTAAAAGGCAGAGATCCGATGTGTAGAATTTTTTTGAGAAGATAGACGTCACCAAGGATGAACACTATAGGATACTCACCCAGAAGGCTAAGTGTGTGTTGTGCGGCAAGATTTTCAAGCTCATCATAAGAGAGGTACCAACCACCTCAAACGCCATTTATATAAACACAACAAATGTTAGACGCTTCAAGGTGATATCTGATAATCTATGATCTCTCAATCCTCATCTTCTGGTATTCTCGGTAGTTAGAATTATGACGCAGCCCGTGCTAGAAAATGCGTCATCAGGTTTATCATTCTTAAAAATCTTTCTTTTAAATTAGTAGAAAATGATGAATTTGAAGATTCATTTAGAGATGGTTTTCCCCCGCATTTAAAAAAATTCTCGTCAAACTTGTCAACGTGATATTTTAAAACATTATCAGGATGAACAAGTAAAAATAATTTCTTCTTTTTAAAGTTTAAACAATAATTTTTTTTAACTTCTGATATTTGGACATCTAGAGCACAAACATATTATTTATATATCACAGCACACTAGATTGATAAAAACTGTCAAATTTTTAAAAGAGTTGTTTCTTTTATTACAATTGAAGAGTCACATACTAGTATTACTGCTATAAATTTAATAATTGAAGAACTTATGAAACTAAAAATTTTAGAAAGAATATTTTCTCTTTCACTAGATAATGCCAGTAATAATAATGTAGCTATTGATTTTATCAAAACATCTTTGTCATTGCCATTTCATGGTGATATTTTTTATATTAGATGTATCTGTCATATTTTAAATTTAATTGTTCAAAGTGCATTTACTAAAATTAAACCCATGATAGAAAATGTTAGGACGATGACTTATATGCATAATGTTTCTGAACAAAGAATTAAAAGATGAAAACAATTCTTTAAAAGAAAAAAAATGTAAAGCCCAGACTAATTCCAAAAGATGTTGACCATAGGTGGAATTCCACCTATGCAATGTTATGTGTAGCAATAGAATATAAAAAAAAATTATAAATGATTTTATAGCTTATTATTCTTCTAGTTCTAGCTCTGGTAGCACCTATGAAATAACTAAAGATGAATGTACAATTATAAGTAATTTAAAAGATACGTTATAAGTTTTTTTGATGCTACAATGTTATTATCTGGCTGTTATTATCTAATCATTACTTTAGCTGCGTTACAAATTTTAAATATTCAAAAAAAAAGGGTAAATATCATATGAATGAAACTTTTAGAGATATAATTTTTTAAATGGAAAGCAAATTTAATAAGTATTTTAGGCATATTCCAACAATTTTTGGTTTGAGGGTTCTTATTGATCCTTGTTTGAAGGATATTGGCCTTCGAAGTTTGTTAAATTCACTATATAATAATCAAGTTATAAACTAGATGATGGATCCACCCTTATTGTTACTTCTCATTATAATGCTATTAGAAATTATTTTTAAACCTTATATGATGAGTATGCAACTAAACATAGTGTAGCTGCACAACAGTCTACAGCTTCGGCTTCTTCGAGCTCAAGTCGAGGTAAAAATGTAAGTTTTGATAGGTATGTAATGGTAGCTAAGCTAACTGGTGGATCTAGACTTGGATCAGCATTGGAGGTTTCTGAAATAGATGCATATTTATTTGCTTCTTTAGTTAAATGTCAAAATAATAATTTAGATATTTTGCAATGGTGAAGAGTATATAGATCAGTTTCATATACTATACTTTCCACCATGGTTCGTGACTTACTAACAGTGCAGGTTTCAACGGTACCTTCGGAATCCATCTTCAGTACAGCAGGACGTTTGATCGACGACCACAGGATATCGTTAGATCCATATACTGTACAGGTGGTGATGTGCTTACAAGATTGGTGGAGGTACGAGAAGAGAACGCAAGGCATCAATCGGTTACCTGGAATTGAAGATAAATTTGAAGAGTTGTGACTAGCAGCTATAGATATAAAGATTAAACATTATTCATCAAATTATAATTTTTATTTCTTAGCTGAAATTTTATAATGAATTATTTTGAAAACAGTTACAAATGATGGTGATATAGGTGAGTAGGTGTCAACCTAGTTGAGATGTACTCATCTATTGTGATGCGACGAATTCCGAAATAAATTTATACTTGTAAATAATTTATTAATTATTAATAGAGAAGTTATTTTTACTACCTTTTATTTTTATAATTTTTGTATTTATAATTTATGTAATTTCAAGTGATTAATAAAATTATTATTTTTTATTAAAATTTTGTGTAATTTTTTTTATGTATAATTAAAAATTTAAAGAGATTAAAAAATAAAAAAACGGGTCGGCCCAGAGCCTGGCCCGCTCAGGCCCGGACCCGGGCCTGGGGCAATCGGGTCCGAGCTCCGGTTTGCCCGACCCGGACCCGTTTTTAGGGTCGGGCCGGCCCGAATGGACAACCCTACGTATCCCTATGAATTGCACTCTTCCTAATTTGAACTCAAAGAAAAATCTTAACCATCCACTAGATAATCAATGATTAGATATAGTAGTAGACCCTCCGCTACTAATGTGATAGTAGAGAGGATCCGAAATCCAAATGTACTGTTTTTTTGTTGGGAACAAAGAAGTGGAGCCCTTGGATTTTGTAGTTGGATCACATGTCTATTAGTATGGTAGGATTTTTTTTTCGATAGGTACGGGTTTTAATTAAGGTGGGGTTCTAGTATTCCTTGAGAAAAGTAGGGTTATCCGACAGTGGATGTGCCTATCCGGTAAACATATATGTAAAATATTAAATACCATAATGACAGCATGGGACTCTGGATATAAACTTGGAGATTAGGCAGTAGCCTTGACCGTCTCCAAAATGTTGTGAGAAAACTTTGACGTGAGTATTTGAATTGGGAGTAGGGAGAAATAGAAAAGTAATCAAGGTGAGTTGAAAAAGGAGCGAGAAAGAGTTGTTCAGGAGGGAATTAGATCACCACCACCAGATTCTTTGTCGGGAAAATGACTTGGAAAATTAGAAAAGAACGAGCTCTTTAATTCCAGACACGCACGCATGCTTTGTCAGAGAGAGAGAGAGAGAGGGAGAGAGAGAGAGGTGAGGTGGAGGCAAATGTAGGAGTGTGAAAGAGACAAGGCAAAGAGCTAGCGATGGAGATGTAGGAGTGTGAAGCCAAACAAGGCAAAGGAATTTTATGCCGTGGGCTTTTTTAGCCTTTAGTGCAGAATCTGTACTATTCTGTTGACACTTGACTTAACATCTGCGGCAATAAAACCAACCCCCACCAAAAGCTCTATGATTATGCCTGCACTGTTTCCCCAAAAAAAGGAGTCACTAATTAGGAGTCCCCGGTGTTTTTATTTGGGTGTGAACAAAGCTACAAAAGCACATGAAAAATGACTTGTGGTTTGTAAAACATAAGTAATGTCGGCTATGGCAATTCGATGGAATTTCGGCTTGACCATTGGGTGGGTGAGAGTTGTCTTGCTACAAGATTTCCTCAGTTGTTTTTCCTTCCTGTAGACCAAACAAGTAAAGCTAGCTCTCACATAGGATGACCATATTTGGACTCTGACCTTCAGAAGAAGGATTTCCCCCAAATCTTTTACAACGTCTGCAAAAGCTTATGAATATTCTTAGAACGTTGCATCTTAATTTCTAATATATCAGAAGAGAGAGAGTTTGGAAATTTTCTACAATTGGAGTCTTCTCGGTTCGATCTTTACACACTATCCTTCGCAAGTATCCACCAAGTTTCGCACTTTATCGGCGTCTTTGGTCATGTCCAACTACCGGATTCATGCTTGGCTAGATCTACTTGATCATTTGCATACAAATGAGAGGTTGGCATGGAATTCACGTTTCCGGAATTTGTCCGTTATGTGACAATAATACAACATCTTCTCCTAGGCTGGTGGCATTTCACTAAAGATGTTTGGCAATCGGTTACCACAAAGTTCCATGTAAACCCACGGCCTTGTACAATATTGGATCTCGGCCACGATTGGTGTTTTCCGAATATCTCATTCAACCAACAAATTCAATGGGATTTGTACGATCATTGCGACCTTTTAGTCAATTTGGAAAGAAAGAGATAAGAAAATCTTCATCCCTAATATATCGACAACATCAAGGCTATTCAAAATTCAGCTATTCTTGCTAAATTTTGGCTCTCTCACCAATTATGTAATAGTTAGTTCTTTTTCTTCTTTTCTTCGCCCTTCTATATTCTATATCCACTACCCTTCTTATCATTTCTATTAAGAAAATGGGCTAAGTGTGTGTGTGCGCGCACACACACATATAACCTTGTTGAAGTTTATAGCCACATTAGTCCAATTTTACCTTTGCCTTATGCAAGTTTCTTTCACCACATCAAAATTATCAAATGTTGTTGAACATCTTTTTCATGTATCGAAATCTAGACTATATTTTGCAGCGTATTTTTTTTAATTTTCTTTAAATATATAGTAGATAGAATTTGAATTTCAGTTACTTGAATGTATATCATCTTAAAATCTTTTTCGTTAGAGGTGTGATGTTAACTTGACGGGATTGTGGACCTATCGTTTTATTAAAGAGAGGCGATAAGTGGATTGTCAGAGGTGTGATATTAACGTGACAGAATTTTGTACTTGTGGTTTGAACCAAATTTTGAAGACTTAGCGTCTTGCTGGGGAAGATTGTGATTTGAGCAATTTTGAGGACATATCATCCTATTAACAAGGATTAATAAGTTTATTGTCAGAGGTGTATTATTAACGTGATAAATTGAGAGTGATACAAACTGAATTCATACTCCGTGGGGATGTAAATCGTCAGAAGTGTAATGTTAACTCGACGATGTTTGTAGATTTTGTGGTTGACAGAGGTATTCTATTGAACATGTCAGAAGTGTAATGTTAACTCGACGATGTTTGTAGATTTTGTGGTTGACAGAGGTATTCTATTGAACATGACAACTCAGAAAATTTATTTTGTGGTTGACAGAGGTATTCTATTGAACATGACAACTCAGAAAATTTATTACTCATAATCCAGTGGACTACAAATAAACCAACCCCTAGTCTTGAACAAATGCAGTGGGGAAAAGGAGTAGATATGACACATTGCCTAGTGGGCCACTATCTGATGAGTTTGACTATCAGAAATAACTGTTAACATGATAGTTTTTATGGACCCGCCATCCTACTGAAGAGGATTGGCTTCCGTTGCCGTAGTATCTTCCCTTTCTGACTGATAAGATTGGGCTTGGTCACATTGCTCAGGTTGATCCTGCTTACTTTGTTCTTCAGCTTTGACTCTGTCAATAATTTTTTGAGCCTGTTCACCTGAGAGATTAGTTGTCTCCAGGAACGACATTCTACAACTCCCATTCGGGCTAGGAGCTTGGTTTGCAAGTTATGTCGATAGGTCTCCACTAAGGTAGACTGTGTCATACCTGACGAACATCGGAGAGCAATGATTCAGAACCTCTTGACAAAGGCTTTGACGGACTCCCTCTTCTTCTGCTTAGTGACGAGAAGGATATGGATAGAGACTTCTGTATCATCTTCAAAGAATCTTGACAGGAAGAGTCTCTCTAGATCCACCCACTTTTGGATACATCCTGCATGTAGTTTTATGAACCATTCAAAGGCAACCCCCTTGAGGGTGCCAATGAACAATCGAGCCAGTATGACGTCGTTTGATATCATATTTCCAGCCTGTGACTTAAAATGATAGATGTGTTAGTTCGGTGATCCCGTGCTGTCAAAAGTTTGTAGCGTTGAGACCTCAAACTTTGGAGGATAAGGGACTGCATCCCATTCAGCAGTGGGCTATAGTATTGAGGCGGGCTTCCAATTCCTTGATTTTAGCCGACTGAGGATTTTGCTCATTCTCAGCTTCTCCTTCGGAGGATGATTCTTCGTGATGAGTTTCTTGCTCAGCAGTCTCATTCACTCTTTGTTTTCCCTTCTATATGGATGATCCTCCTTTCCGGGGGGATTCTGACCGAGGTTGTGACTCAGCTTTTTGGAAATTGGCTCTATTTATAATAATCTGAGCCATCATATCCCGAAGTTGATTAATGGTTTCCTGCTGTGCTCGGAGCATGGCCTCCTACTCAGCAACCCTCTTTGAAAGATCTTTAGAATTTTTCGCTATGTGGGCGAAGCTCCCATGTTTAACGAAAGAGCTTGATGATTGGGAATCCACAATGACTGAGTGTTTATCCTCAGAATTAGTTCCTCTGGCTAACCTCTGATAGTTGACAAGAGGAATGGCTCCCGTCCGAGTCTGAGTGTGTCGGTAGATTCCTTCAAACTCGTTAGCGATTTCTCTGACGCTTAGAGAATGATCAGTCTTTGACTCATCAGAACTAGGGACTGATGATCTCCCTCTGTCGACCATGTTGGAAGTAACTCCAAGGTATTCATCCTCCAAATTCTTCTTCCTATGCGAACGTCATCTTTGGTTAGGCAAAGCAACATTCATCAATTGGTCGAACACTAAAGGTTTGGCCACATATAAGCAGCATTGACATCCCGAGAAGACTGTAGGAATCAGTCGTTCACATTAGAATGAACAAATGACTTATTGCATCGGTTTTTCTCTCGATATGAACACTCTCAAATCTGTTGCAAAGACTCAAGAAGAATTACTCATTGATCGTGAGGTTAGAATTGGAACCCCCGCCTATGATTGGACGGGACTGGCTCCTGGTGAACATGGATTTGTTGTTGGAAGTCCATATCGGTCACCCTGAACACGACTTGACACATCACGCAAGAAACGCGAGGGTCACGTTTGGATTGAAGAACGCAAGACTGAGGTCTGCATTTTACTGTTGAAATACACCTCTACAGGTTGTGTTTTGGATGGTCAACACAGTCTTGAAACTTGCGTTTAAATTCTGGAACGCTCTGCTAAGGATTGCGTTCAAGCAAATTAATGTGGTCTGGAGACATGCGTTTTGATTCTGGAACGCACTCCTGAGAGTTGCGTTTGTTAGCCTCTTTATTTTGATGATGTTTAACAAATAATTTATATCTAATATTGTTTGTCTAGTATTTCTGTTTTGTATTCATTGTAGAGAAACAATATGTTGGAGGTTGGATGGAATTGCGCCATAACGATCATATCAAATGGAGGTTGGTGGAAATAGTGGTTGAAGCCTTGCAATTCAAGTTGAAGATCCAAGTTCAAGCTTCATCCGTAAGTGTACCAAGATAGAGCTTCATTGAAGATCACAACCTTGGGTATAATTAGTTTAGGTTTATATTATGTCCGTTAAGTACTTTAAACTAAATATCATATACACACACATTTTATTGGTTTCTATGTATATATATATATATAGTTATATATATATACACACATTTTGGCTTTTGGTTTATCCATAAACAAAGTTTTTACAAGCATATAAATAAATATTTATATTTATACATATTTGTTTTTACGTGGATAAGTTGATTTGGATTAATTTCATAGATATGAAACAAATATATATTCATTTACATACCCATATATTTCATATTCTATTGTATTTGTGAAAATATTGTATTCATTGGTTATAGACTTCATAACAATAGTTTACATCTTTCTTTAAGTCTATAAAATTATTTTATAAAGTTTCAAAACATGGTTTAGCTAAAATATCAAAAACATGTGTTTTATATTTTATGTTTTGGACTATTTTATAAAATGAAGAGATTTCTCATTTGGGAGGTGCTTTTTGAAAACCAATTTTTATAACATATGTATTATCATGTCTACAATCATTTCCTAAAGTTTTACATTTTTCTGAATTTATTTGATATTTTAAACCCTATTTTAAGTTGAGATATACTTTTTAAAACAGGCTATGTGCATGTCTTGAGTCTGTTAGCCCTTATGTTTTGATGATGATTTACAACCACCATTATCGGTACTAATTGCTTGTTGAGTGATATTGTAGTTAATATGAATATCAAGCTCATTAGTACCATTTATAAAGGATTGGATGGAACATGAGCTACAACGTCAATATCTAAAGGAGGTGGAGGCAAAGTGATGAAGCAATGTTTATCAAGAACACTTAATGCAATGAGAAGCTTCATCAACTCTAAAGCAATATCAAGACTCAAGAAATATATTTCTATGTGAGAGATATTTACTATTTTAGTTTCTCTCTAGTACTTAAATGTAGACAAGTAATTGTAGATTTTATTTGAAGCTATTTGGGATATCACACACACACTTATACATCTTCAAAACTCATATTTTCGTACTTGTGTTAAAATGATGTCTATCACAAATACGAGGACATTTTTGCAAAATTTTTTTTCAAACAAGTTTGCCAAAATGTTTATAAACTATTCTCAAAGTTTTACATTTTTCTGAATGTATTTGATAAATTTTAACAAGGTTCAAAGTTGATATTTTCTGTGTGCATGTTTATGAGTCGACTTATGAACAATATTGAGTCGACTTACAAACTGCTGCATAGTTTTTAATTGTTTCTGATGAGTCGACTCACAACATCATGAGTCGACCCATCAGGTTGAGTCGACTCATGTCTGTCATAAGTCGACTCATAAACTGTGCTGAAAATATGTTTTTGTTTCTGCTGAGTCAACCCATGACTTCATGAGTCGACCCATGCATGATGAGTCGACTCATGAATTTTATGAGTCAACCCATAAGTTGATTTTTAGTCTGTAACGGCTACTTATCAGTCGACTCATGAACAGTACTGAGTCGACTCATAACACTGTAACAGTTATTTTTGTACAGTTTTAGAAATCCTGTTTTTGGGGGGTTTTATCTGATTCTTTGGGGCTTTTGTTGCTATTTTCTTTCCTCATAAATACCCAACACCCCAACTACTTCAGACTTAATCCTTAATTGCAAAACTCTTGTTTTTAAGTTTATTGTTTTCAAAGAGCTTCAACTTTGATCTTATCATTCACTATTTCGTTTTGACATCCCAAGCTTCAAGTGCAATCTCTCTTCTTGCCATAAGGATACTGTAAAAAGAGACCTTTTTTTTGTGATTGATACTGTTGTGAGTGTGATCTCGTGGAGATCAATTGTATGGTTGTGAGATCTCGAAGAGATTGTTATGTAGAAGAAGTTTCGACTTCCAAACCGGGTTGTGTAGTGGATTCTCCTCGAGAGTGGGGAGCGGGGACGTAGGTCAGCAGACCGAACCTTGTGAACACATCATGTTTTACTTGGATAACAATTTCTAACATTATCTCTTTTACACTTGCTTTTTATTTTGTGGTGTATTGCTTGTCATAATTTTTATTGCACTATTATTACCTCTAGACCCTAATCACCCCCCCTCTAGGGTCCAACAATTGGTATCAAAGCTTGATCTCTATATTTCTTTTTGGTCTAACCACCTTAGAGGAAAGATCCAATGGAGGCTTTATTAAATATGCATATGCTTGAGGGACAATCCACCACTAGACCCCCACTTTTCACTGGTAGCAATTTTACCTATTAGAAAGTTAGAATGAGGATCTACCTTCATTGCATTGATCTTAACATCTTGGATATCATAGAAAAAAAGTATGTAGAAAAGTCCAAGATTAGTACCATGACCGATGAAGAAAGACACCAAGCTAATCTCAATGCAAAGGCCATGAATGCCTTAATTTGTGATCTTCCCCAAATGAGTACAATAGGGTCTCCACGTGTGCAACCGCACATAAAATTTGGGAGAAATTATGTATTACACATGAAGGAATCCCCCAAGTTAAGGAGTCCAAAATTAGCGGGCTTATGCATGACTATAAGTTATTTAAAATACTTCCTAATGAATCCATTGATGTTATATTTTCTCGCTTTACTAATATCATCAATGAATTGCATGGTCTTGAGAAGACATTGACTATTCAAGAAATGAACTACAAGATCCTTTATTTATTGACTCTGGCATGGGAGCCCAAAGCTACGACCATAGAGGAAGCTCACGATCTTACTACTCTAGCTCTCAATGGCCTCATCGGCAAGCTTAAGGTTCATGAGAAGAAGCTTAAAGGGAAGGAGAAAGAGGAAGTGCCCCCATGGGAAATTGAGGAGCTATCCTCAAAAATGAAGACCATAGCTCTCAAAGGAGCTAGTGATAACTCCTCCTCTTCGGATAGTGAAGTTGATTTTTCTAGAGAAGTGGCTCACCTCTCTAGAAGAATATCAAGACTCATAAAAATGAATAAGAAGTTTAATCCCCGATCTAACAATAAATTTTCTTCACGTGTAGGAAAATGTTTTGAATGCAACAAACCGAGTCATGTTGCCAAAAATTGCCCTAAGCTCAAGGAAAAATATTTAAAATACAAGAAGAAGAAAGCCATGTATGCCGGATGGGAGGAATCCGAACCAAGCGATTCGGATAGGAATGAAGAAGGAGCAAAGATTGCTATTCACGATCCCAACATTTGCTTTATGACTGATGAAAAGGAGGTAATATCCGATACTGAAAGTGAATTCTTTTATATGCAATGTGATCTAGCAACCACATTAGAAGAGTTAAACATTGAGTTTAAAAGAATGACAAAAGAATACTCTTCCTTTAAAAAATTGCTTACTTCTTGTGATTCCAAACTTAAGCAACTACCATCCTCACTTGCTCTAAAAGATAAATTGTTAGGGGATCTCGATTTTGAAAACAAACAATTGAGATCTAAAATTGAAAGGCTTGAAATTGAAAGTGGTAGAATTAAACCTACTCATGCATATTCTTGTCATCATCGCTTTGAAAGAAATAGGTCTCATAGATCTTATGCTAATTAAACCTACTCATGCATATTCTTGTCATCATCGCTTTGAAAGAAATAGGTCTCATAGATCTTATGCTTCCACACACAAGAAAAATTTTGTGTGGAAAGAAATAGGTCTCATAGATCTTATGCTTCCACACACAAGAAAAATTTTGTGTGCACATATTGCATGGTCATATCACCACTCATTGTAGGATTAAAAATAACAATAATTATTAGGGAATGATATGGGTACCCAAAGGTACCAAGAATACTAACACCCAAGGACCCAAGATTTGGGTACCTAAAGCTTCAACATCTTTATCTTATGTAGGGAATATCACAAACACGACGTAGAGAGATGTGATATCTTGATCGCGGTTGCTCATATCATATGACGGGCAACAAAGAGCTATTCGCAACCCTATCAAGGATTGAAGGAGGTAACGTCTCCTTCGGTGGCGGTGATAAAGGTAAAATTATAGGTATTGGATGCATTGGTAAGACACATTCTCCCATAATAGAGGATGTTTATTTGGTTTGAGGCTTAAATCATAACGTTCTTAGTATTAGCCAATTAAGTGACAAAGGATTTGACATTTCTTTTAAACCGGATAAGTGCATTGTTAGCTTAAATGAAAAAAATCATTTTTATTGCTAATAGAAAATCTAATTTATACATTTTTGAGATGAATGAGCTAGTAGATCAAGATGTTAAATGTCTTGCGGCGGTCGATGAGAATATTTGGATTTGGCATAAGAGGCTTGGTCACGCCAGCATGGAGTTGATATTCAAGTTATCCAAAAAGAATCTTGTAAAAGGGTTACCAAACTTACATTTCATCAAAGATACCATTTGTGAAGATTGTGCTAAAGATAAACAAACCAAGTCTACCTTCAAATCCATTAATGAGGTATCAACTTCTAAACCCGTGTAATTATTACATCTTGATCTATTTGGTCCTATACGTGTTGCTTCACTAGGAGGCAAACACTATGTTTTTATTATCATTGATGATTTCTCCTGTTTTACATGGACAATATTTCTTGGTAGTAAAGATAAATGTTTTGAAGATTTTTCATATTTTTCCAAAAGAATTAAAACTAAAAAAAAAATTGAAAGTTATTAAAATTAGAAGTGATCATGGTGGTGAATTTCAAAATAATTTTTTTAGTGATTTTTGTGCGCATCGTGCCATAACTCATGTATTTTCCACTCCAATAACACCACAACAAAATGGTGTTGTTGAACGGAAAAATCGCATCATACAAGAGATGGCACGAACAATGATTAATGCTTTTGATTTACCAAAATATTTTTGGGCGGAAGCCGTCAATACGGTTTCCCATGTTTTGAATCATGTTTTGATTAGACCAAAGCTCAAGAAAACTCCTTATGAACTATTTTATGGCAAAACTCCCTTTATTGGATACTTTCGTATTTTTGGTTGTAAATATTTTATCTTGAACACCAAAGATCACCATGATAAATTTGATTCAAAAATTAATATTGTCATTTTCTTAGGATATGCACCTAGAAGTAAGCCTTATAGGGTCTTCAACAAATGAACTCTTGTTGTTTAAGAATCTATAAATGTTACTTTTGATGAAACTAATATTGGTTTACAAGTTTGTTTACCTAGGAAAGATGATGATGATGTTGAGGGAGGATTGGAACTTTTGCAACTAAATGAAACACCCTCAATAGATGCACAAAAGGATGGAGAAAGTAACAACATTCAAGAGCAAGAAGAACTCTCCAAAGCATGAAAATTTGCATCAAATCATCCAAAGGAACAAATAATAGGGAATCCTTCACAAGGGGTTCTAACTCGCTCAAAAGCTTTGAGTGAGTGTGGTAATGTTGCCTTCTTATCTCAAATAGAACCTAAAAAAATAAATGATGCTTTAAAAGATGAGTTTTGGGTTCTACCTATGCATGATAAACTAAACAATTTTTAAAGAAATAATATTTGGAAATTAGTTCCTATACCTAATAATGTTCATGTTATTGGAACTAAATGGGTTTTTAGGAACAAACTTGATGAACATGGCATAGTCACGAGGAACAAAGCTCGTTTAGTTGCCTAATGATACAATCAAGAGGAGGGCATAGACTATGATGAAACGTTCTTAGCATTTGCAAGGTTGGAATCCATTAGAATGTTCTTAGCATTTGTAAGTTTTAAAAATTTTAAATTATTTCAAATGGATGTGAAAAGTGCTTTTTTAAATGGTTCTATAGAAGAGGAAGTACATGTTGAGCAACCCCCGGTTTTATGAATCATTCATTTCCTAAACATGTTTACCAGATTCAAAAAGCTTTATATGAGTTAAAACAAGCTCCTAGAGCTTGGTATGCTCGCCTCTCTAGCTTTCTTCTTAAAAATGGTTTTTCTAAAGGGAAAATTGATAATACACTCTTTGTGAGAAAAAGAGAAAATAATTTTATTTTTGTTCAAATATATGTTGATGATATTATTTTTGGTGCTACTAATGAAAGTTTGTGCGAGGAATTTTCTAAAGTTATGCAAGATCACTTTGAGATGAGCATGATGGAAGAACTCACTTTCTTTCTCGGGCTCCAAGTCAAGCAAACTAAGGATGAGATATTCGTTTCTCAAAGCATGTATGCTAGAGAATTGGTAAAGAAATTCGGATTGGAGAACTCTAAGCATGCACTAACTCCCATGAGTACAAGTATCAAGCTTGATGCGGATGATAGTGGTGAGGACGTAGACCAAAAACTTTACCGATGTATGATAGGTAGTCTTCTTTACCTTACCGCTAGTAGACCTGATATCATGTTTAGTGTGTATGCATGTGCACGTTTTTAAGCTTCTCCTAAAACGTCCCATTTGATTTCGGTTAAAAGAATTATTAAATATGTTAATGGTACAATTGATCTTGGTTTATTTTATCCAAAAAACACCTCTTTTGATCTTTATGGTTTTTGTGATATCGACTTTGCCGGATGTAAGGTAGATCGCAAGAGTACGAGTGATACATGTCAATTTTTGGGTAACTCTCTTATCTCTTGGGCATCCAAGAAACAAAATTGTGTTGTCTTGTCCACTACGAAAGCGGAATACATTACCGCCGGCCTATGTTGTGCCCAACTTTTATGGATGAAACAAAGTTTAGTTGACTATGATTTGTATTTTTAAAATACAATTTTTTTTTGTGATAACACTAGTGCTATAAACATTTCAAAAAAATTCTGTTTTGTACTCTAGAACCAAGCACATTGATGTGCGCCATCATTTCTTACGCGATCATGTCAAGAGGCAAGATGTATCCCTTGTTTATATTGATACTAAATCTCAATTAGCAGATATCTTTACCAAGCCTCTTATTAAAGAAGATTTTTGTGGCATAAGAAATGGTTTGGGTTTATGTATTATGTAAAAAGTTTTGCTTATTTGCTTGGTTAGTTGAACTTCATATGTCTTTTTTCATGTTTACTATTTTATATACTCCATTTTGATGGTGACAAAGGGGGAGAGAAATCTCCTCATTTGTGCACATAGTTAGGGGGGGGCTCATAGATAGGGGAGCTACTATCTATAAGCTATATTTATTCGCTCAAATATAATGGTTGGTTGTCATCATCAAAAAGGAGGAGATTGTTAGCCCTTATGTTTTGATGATGATTTACAACCATCATTATCGGTACTAATTGTTTGTTGAGTGATGTTGTAGTTAATATGAATATCAAACTCATTAGTACCATTTATGGAGGATTGGATGGAATATGAGCTACAACGTCAATATCTAAAGGAGGTGGATGCAAAGTGATGAAGCAATGTTTATCAAGAACACTTAATGCAATAAGAAGCTTCATCAACTCTAAAGTAATATCAAGACTCAAGAAATATATTTCTATGTGAGAGATATTTGCTATTTTATTTTCTCTCTAGTACTTAAATATAGGCAAGTAATTGTAGATTTCATTTGAAGCTATTTGGGATATCACACACACACTTATACATCTTCAAAACTCATATTTTGGTACTTGTGTTAAAATGATGTCTTTCACAAATACGATGACATTTTTGCAAAATTTCTTTTCAAACAAGTTTGTCAAAATGTTTATAAACTATTCTCAAGTTTTATATTTTTCTGAATTTATTTGATAATTTTTAACAAGGTTCAAAGTTGATATTTTCTGTGTGCATGTTTATGAGTCGACTCATGAACAATATTGAGTCGACTCACAAACTGCTGCATAGTTTGTAATTATTTCTGATGAGTCGACTCACAACATCATGAGTCGACCCATCACGTTGAGTCGACTCATGCCTGTCATAAGTCGACTCATAAACTGTGTTGGAAAATGTGTTTTTGTTTCTGCTGAGTCGACCCATGACTTCATGAGTCGACCCATGCATGATGAGTTGACTCATGAATTTTATGAGTCAACCCATAAGTTGATTTTTAGTCTGTAACGGCTACTTATGAGTCGACTCATGAACAGTACTGAGTCGACTCATAACACTGTAACGACTATTTTTGTACAGTTTCAGAAATCCTGTTTTTGGGGGATTTTGTCTGATTCTTTGGGGCTTTGGCTGCTGTTTTCTTTCCTCATAAATACCCAACACCCCAACTACTTCAGACTTGCCTTAATTGCAAAACTCTTGTTTTCAAGTTTATTGTTTTCAAAGAGCTTCAACTTTCATCCTATCATTCACTGTTTCGTTTTGACATCCCAAGCTTCAAGTGCAATATCTCTTCTTACCATAGGGCTGCTATATAGAGAGACCTTTTCTTACGATTGATACTGTTGTGAGTGCGATCTTGTGGAGATTAATTGTGTGGTTGTGAGATCTCGAGGAGATTGTTGTGTAGAAGAAGTTCCAGCTTTCAAACCGGGTTGTGTAGTGGATTCTCCTCAAGAGTGGGGAGCGGGGACGTAGGTCAGTGGACCGAACCTCGTGAACACATCACGCGTTACTTGGATAACGATTTCTAAACTTATCTCTTTTACACTTGCTTTTCATTTTGTGGTGCATTGCTTGTCATAATTTTTATTGCACTATTATTACCTCTAGACCCTAATCACCCCCTCTAGGGTCCAACAGAGTCGACTCATAAACAATGTTGAGTCAACTCATAAACTCTTATGAAGTTTACATTTTGTTTCTAATGAGTCGACTCATAACATCATGAGTCGACCCAGACAAGTTGAGTCGACTCATGCCTATCATAAGTCAACTTACAAACTATGCTGGAAAGTGTGTTTTGTTTTTGCTGAGTTGACCCATGACTTCATGAGTCAACCCATGCATGATGAGTCAACTCATGAATTTTATGAGTTGACCCATAAGTTGGTTTTTAGCCTGTAATGACTACTTATGAGTCGACTCATGAACAGTACTGAGTCGACTCATAACACTGTAACGGCTATATTTTCAGACTGTACTATTTTTGGATTTTTGGTCTTTTTACCTTGTTTTCTCTTGGCTTTGGGGTTCCTATAAATATCCCCACATATCCTCAGTTCTAAATATCCAAAAAAAGTTTAAACAAGTTTTTAAAGGGTGTTTAAGTATGCTTAAGTTTGGTTTAAAGTTTGTTTGGTTTGTGAAGAAGCTTTCACAAGTGGAGGAGATCATCTACATTGCTTGAGCTCTAATTTAATCCATCCCTCCATCTTATTTTTCAGAGAAGAATTTCTAAACTCAATACTAGCTTTGTATTAATTATTTGTTGGTTATCATTTTCATCAAGCTAGAGTTTTACATTGAGTTTATAATTAATTTTCTCATTGCTTACACACACAACCATTGAGCTTCTTGTATTTGTATACATTGTATAATTGGGTTGTAGGGAGTTGTATCAATTGAGAGTGAGCTTAATTGAGTTCTCGTCCATTGTAGAGAATAACCAAAGTTGTATTCGTGCATAATTGTGTAGATCATCTTGTAATACACTTGTACATCGAGAGAAGTGTGTGGTGAGAGACGTCCCAAGAAGAGTGGGGTAGGTAACAATACCTAGAGAGAGATTGTAATTCCTAACACTTGAGGGAGACACGGACTAGAGACCAATACTTGAGAGGGTGTAAAGTGGGATTGCAAGAGTGTGAGATTGTAAAGTTTTCGATGAACTAGAAAACCAAGTGTGAGGTGTAAACGTTAGTGTAGAAAATCCGCTTGTGATAGTGAAGATCTCCTCGAGGTGAGGAGCGAAGACGTAGGTCGTGGGGACTGAACTCCGTGATCATATCATTTGTTTGTGATTGCATTGGCGCACTTATCTTTATGTTTATATCTTATATCGTCTTTGTATATTGCTTGTTGTTTATTTTCCCTACTATCTAGTTTAGATTATTTACCCTTGTGTTGTTTGTATATCCTCTCATATATCTCATAGTATATCTCATTGCTAGGATATTTTTCTTTGTTCATATTGCATATTCTTACTCATATCATATTGTATATCTATCTTGCAAGAATAATATTTGAATTAGTTTTAATTAGCATAAAATTAGATTAGATTAGCATATGACCCTAATCATCCCCCCTCTAGGGTCTAACAACGTTTTGTTTGAGAAACGCGTCCCTGAGGACTGCGTTTTGGTGTTAGAACGCGTCTTTGAAGACTGTGTTCTATTTAGGAAACACACCCCTGAGGGTTGCGTTTTGATGTTGGAACGCGCATCTGAGGGTTGCGTTCTATTTGGCAAACGCATCCCTGAGGGCTGCGTTTAACTTAGCTTATGCAAGGCTCATGCTTGGGCACATAAAAGTGAGGCTTGCGTTCTAAAGTAGAAATGTAGAGCTCATGTTGAGGCTCACAAACGCGGAGCTCGCGTTGATTGGAGGATCGGTTCTCTTGGAGTTGTGCTCATCGTCAGGATCTCCTCCTTCATCGAGCAGTATTCACCTTAGCTTGTTTTAAGGCCTTGATGGTGTTACCGCATGAGTTGACCTAGTTTGTTGTCATAATGGGCCTCTTGCGACTCGATACTCGTCGTCTTGGCGCGAGTTTGGCTGAAACTGAACCCACTCCATCGGAGGAGGGGCTGTCTGAGCAATCTAACCCAAAGGAGAGGTCTTCCTTGGGTGATTTGGCTGCAATTAAAACAGTTGGAGCTTTAGTCTCTTTGGAGACTTTGTGGATCCTGCGCATAGCCTTGAAGCTAAGGGATCTGAAGAAGAGAGCCTCCTCAAACTTGGCTTGATCAAACTCTACCACAAGAGTTTTGACTGTTGTTCCAGTGAAGTTAACGTCGGATTACGCCACCACTTCTTCAACAGTGAAACTAGTCCCCAGCGGAGTCGTCATCTTTTATTTGTGAGAAAATTTGTAAGAAGACAATTGAGAATATGATTTATTGTATTATCTCTCGAACTACCTTAGACAAAGAATGAATACAATTCTCTCAATATAATTTCTCTCTAGCTAACTTAAAAAAAGAAATTACAATCTTCTTGTATCGGAATCCTGATTAACAAAAGAGAAGAAGATCGGCGGAGATCCTCCCCTTTGTTTAAGTCTGGGTTCTGTTAGACCCTAGAGAGGGGGGGGGGGGGGGTAGAGAGGGGGGGGGGGGTGATTAGGATCTTATGATAATCTAATCTGATTTTATACCAATTGAAACTTATTAATAAATTATTCTTGCAAAATAGATACACAATATGTTATAAGCAAGAATATGCAATATGAATAAAGGGATATATCCTGTATGGTAAAATATGTGCAAGGATATATAAATGACACATGGGTAAACAATCTAAACTAAAGATACAATTATGATAGGGCAATATAAACAATGCAAACACACAATATGATTCTAAACTAAAGATACAATTATGATAGGGCAATATAAACAATGCAAACACACAATATGATCACGGAGTTTGGACCTTCCGTCCTACGTCTTGATAGGGCAATATAAACAATGCAAACACACAATATGATCACGGAGTTTGGACCTTCCGTCCTACGTCTTCGCTCCCTACTCTTGGGGAGAAATCCACTATCACAATCGGGTTTTCTACGCTTATCCGAAAAATGTTTACACCACACAATATCGGTTTTCAACGCTCACTAATCATCGATCACAATCTCACAATGTAACTACACTCCACACTCTCTAAGTGTTGGTCTCTAGTCCGTGTCCTTCCTTAAGTGCTCGGATACAACCTTTCCCTAGGTTCGTCAACCGACGCCACTCCTCTTGGAAGCAACCCCGACTCTCACCACACACTCCTCTTGGTGTACTATTGTAATACAAAATGAATCTCATGATAAGCACAATACAACAAATGATTGTTCTTTAATATGGATGAGAATACAATGTAAGCTCACACTCAATGTTACAATCCCACAACCCAAATTATACTATTAATATAAATACAATAAGCTCAATGTGGGTGTGTGTAACAATGAGATAAATAAAATCAACTAAACTCAATATTAACACTAGCTTAATAAAATGATAATCAAACAATATAAAATATAAAACTAGATTGAGTTTAGAAAACTTCTCCAATAAATGATAAGAGTAAGAGAGTTTTTGATGTAGCATAAACATGTACCAAAAATGTTGTAAGTGTACAACCGTGTCAAGTTATAGTATAAAAAGTTATCGATCCCACAAGGAAGGTGTTTTGTAGGAGAAAATATAAATTGGTTCTTATGTTATGTGCGTGACAAATAGGAGTGAAGAATAAGTGTGATTGTGGAGAGATAATGAGAGTGAAAGTGATAGTGTGTAAATCAATGTGTTTGAGAGTGGATGTGAGTAAAAATAAATGTGATCAATAAGGCAAGAAAGAAGAATGAATAAAATCAAGAAACAAATAAAAATCAAGAATGAAAATAAAATTCAAGAAAGTAAAGATGGCGGATTCAATTAAAGATATGGGTAATCTAGAATTGAATCTACTTCTTAGAAAATAGTGATTCCCTAGAGGGTTCTAGCCTAAAGGTGAATCAAAGAAAATAAAAATAAACAAAAAGAAAAACTAAATCCAAAAGGGTTCTAGTCTCAAGGTGAATAGTGCATGAAATTAAAATCTAACTACAAAATAAATTACAAAATCTAAACTACAAAATAAATTATATGAATTAAATGTAAAAAAATAAATTTACTCTGTAAGCATGAAATAAATCTAATTTATAACCATAAAATAAATCTAAGGCAAGAGGGTTCTAGCCTCTTGGATATTTAAACAAGAAAATAAAATCTAACTACAAGCATGGAAATAAATCTAAACTAATAAGCAATAAAAGAGAGAGAAAACAAACCTCCAAATTAATCTTCATCTCCATCTTCATCATCCAACGAAGAGAAGAAAAATTTAAAGCGGTGAAAAAATTATTTTATTAATTGTAACAAAAGTTACAAATTTGGAAGGCCTTTTCAATTAAGAGTGACCATCCTCTCCAAATAGAGTTACAAAAATTTTCACACCTCTAACCCTTTACTCTCTACCCCTACTTATAGTAAATATTAGTGAATGAGAGCCATTGGATTGAAATCTTATCCAAAAACAATAATTTTCAGCCACTAATCTGTAATAAACTACCGGAGGTATCGATGCCAGCATTGATAGGCGTATCGATGCTGGCATCGATACAGGCATCGATGCTAGCATCGATGCCCCATCGATGCTGGCATCGATGTCAAGAGGGCATCGATACAGGCATCGATGCTAGCATCGATGCCCCATCGATGCTGGCATCGATGTCAAGAGCTCGTAGCTTCTTCTTGTGTTTTGGCTTTTGGGCTTGGGCCTTTGGCATTTTAAGCTTTAATTCTTCTTTTTAGCTTGGACTTTTGGATGATTTGGCAATTGATTTTCCAATGGGCTTCTTTGTTTCATTTCTTTATTTAATAAAGGGGTTTTTATTGAGAGATGAGAGTTTGAGATTTATTCTTCATTAACCTGCAATTTAAAGATAAAAACAATTATTAGTGAAATATTTATTCATATAAAATAGATAATGAGGGTATAAAATTATAATAAAATATGATTATCAGTTTTAAATAGGTTTTAGAATGTTTTAACAAGGGTTTGTGTGAATATAGCCTTTCTTGTTTATATGCATGATATATTATACTTTTGAAAAACATCGTATCGTAATATTTTGTTTTTAGTGGTTTGTGTGAATCTTTGTGGGTTATGTTTGTATGATACTATGACTTATGGATTTGTATGGTTTATGTAGTCTGTTTTTTAGCTTGGTTTGTATCTTGAACATATATGAGTTTTGGTAAATTCATCATTTTGGCTATGTATGTCATGTTCTTTTTTGATGCCTATGGATACATGTGTGGATGTGGTTGTGAACTATATTTCTTCTCAATTTACTATGATTTCACAGTCCTTATCTGCTTATATATTGTGGCTAAACCATTCTTCAGGCTTTTTAATAGGGGGAGAATCCCTATATTTATTACTCACCAATGCTTATAGGTAGGGGGAGCTTTCGCTCTCTTGTTTTCCCTCTTTTTGATGTTGTCAAAGGGGTAGAAGTATTGTGAGAGAAATGAAATGTTGTGAGTATACACATTATATGCATATGATTTATAATCTATATATTCATGCATATATCTTTTAGAAAATTGTTTGTCATCATCAAAAAGGCCTTCTTGTTTTGATGATGTTTAACAAACAATTTATTACTAATGTTGTTTGTTTAGTATTTGTGTTTTCGTATTTATTCTAGGCAAACAACTAGTTGGAGGATAGATGGAATTGCGCTTCAACGGTCATATCCAATGGAGGATGGAGGAATAGTGGGTGAAGCCAACACAATTTAGTTAAAGATCCAAGTTCAAGCTTCATCTGCTAGTATACCAAGTCAAGCCACATCGAAGATCAAGATTATTTTGGGTATACTTAGTATAGGATAACATTGTGTGTGATTAATTCTATAAGCTCAAGTTTGCACACACAATTCATTTGTGAATTTTCATGAAAATAGGTGTTTTATGCAAATTACATTCAAATATGTTTTGGACTATATCAACCATGTTAACATCATTTGTTAAGTCCATATAAAGGTTACACAAGCTTTCAAAACCTGATTTGATCCAAAATAGCAAAATCTAACATGTTTGAAAACTATGTATTTTAGCATTGTTGAATTTTCCTGTGTTTTCACAAATGGTAAAAGCTATTTGAAAAATTATTTTTCCAACATGTTCATATTCATGTTTATAAACGTTTCCTAAAGTTTTACATTTTTTTGGATTTTATTTGTTATTTTTAACAGAGCCTTGAAATTCAACTTTAAAATTAGTTTAGGCTAAAAACCTGTTATCAGTCGACTGATCAGTCGACTGATGACATCAGTCGACTGATGAGTCAACTGAAGAAAGTGTCTGGAATATTCATTTTGTTCTCTGTTGTGTTTTTGTCGGCTGACCAGTTGACTGACTCTGTCAGTCGACTGAAAATATTTTTCAGTCGACTGATAAGCTCGTTTTTGAATACAACGTTCAGCTTATCAGTCGACTGATGCTTCCCGTCAGTCGACTGACAGGATGTCCAACGGCTAGTTTTGTATAGAATTTATTTCTTGGTTTTAGGAGATTTTTGCTGATTTGCTTCGGTTTTTGGCTGCTGTTTTCTCTTCCTATATAAACCCCTAACTTCTCATCAGCAAGATATATCTTTTGAAGTGAGTTTTAATAAGAGTTTAAAAAGAGTTTTAAAGTTTATTCAAGTGATTAAGTTTGTGTTTACAAGAGGTGGCTTGATCTTTCAATTGGGGAATTCATCCTCAATCATCTCCAACCTCTTTTGTGTTTAATAGAGAAGTTTCTCAAACTCTATTCTCTAGCAATTTGTTTTTGATTTTCATATATCATTATTGCTAGTTTGCTATTTAAGTTTGATTTCCTTTATACTCATTTTATCACACACACACCCTAATTGAGCTTATAGAATTTCATACATCATATTGGGTTGTGGGATTGTGATTTGTGAGATTGAGCCTACATTGAGTTCTCATTCATGTTAGAGAACATTTTATTGTAATTAAGCCTTTTGTGAGTTGCACATTATACTACACTTGGACACCGAGAGAAGTGGTTGGTGAGAGACGGGGCCAGTTCCGAGAAGAGTGACGTTGGTAGTAAAGCCTAGAGGTAGGTTGTAATTCCGAGCACTTGAGGAAGGTGACACAGGCTAGGTCAACACTTAAAGGGTATGAAGTATATTGCTAGTGTGTAAGTTGTGAAGTTTTCATTGAACTAGAAAATCGTATTGTGAGGCGTAAATGTTATTCAGGTAAGAGTAGAAAACCCGGTTATGTTAGTGGAGATCTCCTCGAGGTGAGGAGCGGAGATGTTGGTCGTGGGGACCGAACTCCGTAATTATATCGTTTGTTTGATTGTTTGTCTTTTTGCACACTATCTTCCAGTTTACTTTTGTTTATATTGTATATTCTTGCTTATAACATATTATATATTTATCTTACAAGAATAATTTGTTAATTAGTTTTAATTGGCATAGTATTGTATTAGATTAGAATAAGACCCTAATCACCCCCCCTTTAGGGTCTAACAGGTTCTTCACGTTGGCGATGAAATATCTTCCTCGTATGCTCGCGTCGAGTTTGTTTTCCTTTGATGATTCAAACATCTTGTTTCACTGGAACGTGGTTGATTCCTCTTGATTGATGTCGAGGATAACTTGCGTGGAAAGTTTGAAACTCTGAACGAGTTAAAGAACTTTGAACGAGTTTAGAAGAATTTGTAGAGCAAGTTTTTAACTCTGATCGAGTTGAGAAGAACTCTTAGAAAGAGTTCAAAAAGCCAAGCCGAGTAATCTTAAAGGCTTCAATAAAAGCCTTCCGAGATGATCCAAGAGTTCCTCCAAGTTGATGATCTCCAAAGATCTAGATTAAAGATCCCAAAAAGTCAACCAAAGATCTCTTCTTTGTTGCCAAGCTAAAGGATCCGAACTAAGCTGATTTCCCATCTATTTATAGAGGATTAAGGGGTGTAACCGCCTCCTTAATTCTCTCTATAATAGGGTTGAATGGGGTGTAACCACCCCCTTAATTCGCTCCTAAGTGGGGTAGAAATCCCTCAAATCGTGGGGAGAAAATGGTTTCTGAAACCGTTCAGTTCATGCTTTGAACGAGTCAAACGCCAGTCTGGGCATTCTGATAATGAACTTTGTGTTCTGGACTTGAAACTCAGAGTTGAGGACTGCGTTTAGGCTAAAATGCAGTGGCGGCATCGCTTTTTGGATGTAGAACGCAAAGTTAGGTTCTGCGTTTTGGGTTAAAACGCAGTAATGAAGTCTGCGTTTGGATGTTGCAACGCAAGGAGAACCTTTGTGTTTTGATTTTGAAACGTAGGTCTGACCTCTGTGTTTTGTTCTAGGAACACGGTCACGAGCTCTGCATCTGGACTTGAACGCTGGGATGAACCCTATGTTTTGAACTTGAACGCTGGGGATGAACCCTACATTTTACAACTGAAATGTGGGCATGAGCTCTACGTTTTGACTCTGGAGCACAGAGGCGAGCCTCAGGTGAGCTTGGTGAGCTTCAGGCTAAGTCCAATGTTCTTGTAGACGGACTTCAGAACATAACTTGCTGCGAAGAACAGGTCATAACTTTCAAACCGTAAGTCGGAATCGGACGAATTATATATAAAAATCAACTATCTCGAAGAGATGGAGCCAACCAAACCAACCTCATAGGATTTGATTTGCTCCTGTCCATTTTGCCAAATTCCTTACGGTTTGAGAGATATATGTGCTTTGATTTTAAGAGACCATCAATTTGTAGTCTCTTTTGCTAGAACATTGCAAAGATCGTCATCTTGTAACCTTCGTCTTGGCTCCTTGAAAATGTGAGAGTTGTCAGATTGTAACTCCCGATGTTGATTATGAAGACTATTGAATTAAAGCTTTCATCGGTTGTTATGAAGGTTGTCACATTATAACCTTCATCGATCTACCTAAAAGTTTTCCAATAGTAGCCTTCTAAAAATCGTCAGACTGTAACTTTCATCATCGGTGTTTGATGGGGATAAGCTATCTATAGTCATTTTTAGACAACCTACAGTCGTCAGATCGTAACTCTCGCTGTTAATTGTGAAGAATGCTGAATCAGAGCTTTCATCGGTTATCGTGAAGGCCATCAGATTGTAACATTTCTCGATCTACGTGAAAATCTTCTAATTGTAGTCTTTACTTGTTGTTATGAAAGTCATTTGACTATAACCTTTATTGTTGAGTTGTTGATGTGGAAGTCGTCAGATTGTAACTTTCATCATTGGTGTTTGATGGATCAGCTATCTGTAATAATTATTAAACAACCTACAGAACCCCCTCCAAAGTTTTCAAAAGTTCGTGGTTGACTAGAATGAATTTTTAGAATACTTTGGATCCCCAAATTGGTTTGAGATCTGTTATTGAATGATGGTTCACTATATCTGTTTTGAAGACATCGTGAACTTGGTTGTGAAAATTTGATGTATGTCGTAGTTTTGCTTCCTGTATTTAGCGACTTATTCGCTAACTTCCTTGATATCTCCTTTGGTAAATATTAAACCCACACTCCCGACGAATGCGTAGAAGTAGTTAAGGTAGTTCTGATCTCCTTAAACCAAACAAGATAACTTTTGTGTCTTGATGACAGTGAACTTAGTCAAACAAGCTAAAGCCCAAGTCATCATCGTTAGATCCATTAGTAGGATCGACTTTTTCCTCTTCTTTGGTAGAAGGAATAACAGCATTCTCAGCCAATGCAACAGGGGCGACAACAACATCAAATTTGCTTGGATCTTTGAGATACTCCTTCAACTTGTATGTAGGTGTAAAAAGATTTTTGTAGGTATTGATGAACACCCAAGGCGCAACCCAAATTTGACTAAAATGATCCTTATAGGTATTGATGAACACCCAAGGCGTAGCTGCAAGAGTTGGATAAGAAGGAACCAAGGACAACGAAGCAACCATAGAAACACCAGCTGCAAACTTGTCAACAAGGTCATCCTCAGTGAGGTTAAGCATCTCTGGGCTGAAGACCGATCCATTATCATAGATAGAGAGAACCACAAGCCCGTATGAGAAGGACCTTATCCCAAGTTTGGCAAGGAGGGCAACCTCAGAGGAACCCACTTTGCCTCCTTTCTTGATCAGCTCAACTGGAGTAATGATTTCAACAATATCCTTGTTAATTTTAGTTGGAATGTTAAGCTATTTTAAAGGATGAGTTACACGAAGGATTGAGCTCGATAGTATTGGCGATATCAATTATAACATGTATGTACTCATCCAAGAGGCTGCATAGCTTCTTGTTGTAAATTAGTTTCTTCTCGGCTTTCGTCACCTTGATAGCCATTGCTAACTTCCTCTCCAAATATCTGAAGATGCATAATAGCCCTATTGGTTATGGCAAATTAGCGTATAAGTGGAACCTACATTTTTGAAATTGAAACGCAGGACACAACCCTACATTTTTAGAGTTGAAATGCAGGAGGAAACCCTACGTTTTTTATTATGAGACACAACAATAAGCGTCTGAGAGTTCAATTGACTCAGTGTGAACGCACAGATTGCGCTTGGGTGAGATTTTCTCATCAAATCTCGTCCTGACTTGATAGCTCACCGCTGTCTATAAATAGACAATCAGGGTCAAATCAAAAGTTATTCGACTTTTCGTAACTGTTCATCTTCTCTAGTGAACCCAACAAATATTTTTCGTTTCAATCTCTAGCAAATCTTCTTCAACAGGGTTGGAATGGCTCCTATGAAGAGAACCACTTCTAAATCGAAGATTGCCCTTTCTCATGGTGCACCGTCAGCCAAGGTTGTTGGTGATGCTCAGGCGATCGTGCCGTCATCGCAGGCTCCCTCAGTTAATGGTAAGTTTTGGCGATTATAACTTGTTTCGACAAGTTTTGTACCATTAACGCTGAGTGAACACTCACGTTCCACCATTAAAACACAGAGGTTACCCTCAATGTTTCTTGATTTGGGAAGCATGGTTAACCCTTGCGTTTTAGAACGCGGGTCTGGATCGTACATTTAAAATTTACAATACAGGTCTGGACCCTGCATTAGGAATTTAGAACACAGGTCTGGACCCTGCATTTGGAATTTAGAACACGGGTTTGGACCTTGCGTTTTGAAATTTAGAACACAGGTCTAGACCCTGCGTTTGGAATTTAGAATGCAGGTTTGGACCTTGTGTTTGAAATTTAGAACGTGGATTTGGACCCTGCATTTTGAAATTTAGAACACAGGTCTAGACCCTGCATTTGGAATTTAGAACGCGGGTTTGGACCCAGTGTTTTGAAATTTAGAACACGGGTTTGGACCCTGCGTTTTAAAGTTTAGAACATAGGTCTAGACCCTGCGTTTGGAATTTAGAACGATGGTTTGGACCCTACGTTTTGAATTTTAGAACACATGCTTAGACCCTGTGTTTGGAATTAAGTTTTTTCGGATTTATCATTAATTTTGCACTAATTGGTTATCTCTTCCATTTGTAGTGCGCTATTACAGTGAGCCTCTTTTCTTCAATCATTACTTCAGGCATGCAATAGATGCAGAGAAAAATAAACTCTTTAGTTTCCATTTAGAGTATCCAATATTCTAGGATATTAATAAAGAATGGGCAAAACTCATCACTTAGGCTTTCCCTGAAACCCTCAGATCCCTGGTTACAGATGCAAAGTTTGAGATAGCAGAGCGTAAAGTTTTAAGAAAACCAGCCTTCCTTTTTAGAGATTCTATTGATATGGACCCGAAGCGGATGTTTGATAGAAATTACAAGTGACTGAGGACCGTCAATGATCGTCGCCTTTTTTTGCCAAATACGGAGTGGATGTGGCTGATTTCTTACTATCAGTGTGCTTCTGTCCCGTGATCCATGGATTTGGACCTCATCCAAGAATAGGGTGGTGTCGCTACTAAACACCTTACCTATCGCTGTATTCACCCGGCTAGCGTCAATCAATTTGTGACTTTGAAGCCTGGTTCGTTTAAGAAGGAGCACCCTATTGGTGAATCTACTAAACTGGCGAATACGTTCGTCAGAAAGTTTACATCTGTACAGGGAGAATTCCCCACCCAAGACTTTAGGGCTCCGACATGGGTACATTCTAGTGAGACAGAATGGTAGGCCCGGATGGTAAATTTTATTCCGGAGGAATTAGAAGAGCCCCATAGAATTTCTGACCCGAGAACCCCGATATTGGCTATTCGATATAGGATTTCTCCGAACAACAGTGGTATTTTTGCCATGCTGGAATTCTACAATCCTCATACCAGCACCTTTTTCACTCCTGTTGGTGAATTAGGTTTTACACTCCACGAGATGTTTGAGGTCTCAGGGCTATCCTTTGGAGGATTGCCCTACGAAGAGTTTATTCCTTGGAGTAAAGAGTTAGAGATTTCGAAAAATGGCACTCCAGCAATCTATGGCACTTATTGGGAGTTAATGTGTCATTTCCAAATATGTTCATAGACTACCAGTAAGCGAGCGAGTCGTGTCAAACAAGGATAATGGGCTGAGTATCTCTTTCAAAACTTGTATGATAAAGATACAGAAGTAAGTCACTTGGCTGCCAGTACACTGGAAGAAATCATTGAACGTATCAACGATGCAACCTCCCACTACACTTGTAAGGCAGAGGAAGATGTTTTCTCGGCATACACTATGTTTGAAAGTTTTCACTATCAGGCCGAGATCCTAATTTTCGACATGGCCTTGTTTGCTGGTTTTCTCACACTTTGGTTGAAATGTTATGTAGTACCAACCAGGCCCATGGATACCATTACAGTGAAAGTATTATATCTAGCTATTCTTCTGGCTTATAGGCGAACTCTGAACCTCCTGTCGGCCATGATATGTTATCTGCAGAGTGACCATCAGGAGTTAACCTCTGAACTTATTACGGTTAAGAAGTGGAATCAGATGGGAAGACCATTATCCAGACTCCTACCCCTCGGGTGCCGATGCCATATATTTACTTAGTATCTTGGTTCGTGCTGAACTGCCCTTTCCTGATGTCCACTCCTGCATCGAATAATACTTCAGCCCCTATCGTCCAACAGTTAGAGACTGCTCGATGGGTTGGTTAGTATCAAGTTAAGTTCTGGGAGATATTAAGACGGGACTATAACTATGTGATAGCTTGTAACTTTCCCACTTTTGAAGGCGGTGCATATGGAGAAATGCATTAGGATACTTTAGGGCATAAATCTTTTACCACTCTTAGCAGAGGCACTTTCTGGTGGCTTATAAACATCCGTTCGGGCTACCTTGTCTTTCAGCAAAGGAAGAAGTGCTTCATTGAACCATATCAGCCTTATCGCTTCTCCCGACAATTCGGCTATGATTAGATTTATATCAGTAACCCCAATCCGACACTTGCATATACAAACAATATGTACGAAGGGGAAAGAGCCTGGTATTACTCAGTGGTAGGCTGCACAGGGGCAACATTTAAATTGCCAAACAAAGTGCCCAACGCTCATACTTCTTTGAGCTTTTGTACTTGGTATCAGGCTGCTTCACAAATCCCCGAGTACAAATTTTATATCTCTTGCTTGAAAGCTATCTGAAAATGGTATGATACAAAGAGGAGTTCCAAAAAGTCTCGCGTCATAGGAGTTAGCGAGTACTTATCATATGATAAAGTAATTGCTGAGGAGTAAAAGCAACAAGCACAAAAAGGGGTTAAAGTAGAAGAACATAGGGTGCCTGCAACTCATAAGATGGAACCTTCAAGGGTGGAAACTCGTGGCAAGAAGGCCAAGGGGAAACAAGCTCTTGATCCAACTGAAAAGGGTGAATATGAGAAGCGATCTCATCGCAAGTTAACACTCGAGTCTCTCACTTCCAAACTTATGCAAGATGCCCATAAAGCATGGCATGAAGAGGTAGAAGAACGAGAGTCGACTGCTATGGAGCTCTCGCATCAATCTGGGCTTCTTTTATTTGGCCTAGCTCTATGAGGTCCCGCCTCTGTTGTTTATCCACCGGATGAAGAAGAAGGTGTGGATGAATCGCTTGTAGGACATGCAGAATCTATCCCTACAATGGACCCTGCAGCTCCAGTTGAAGAGGGTAGGTCTCCTGTAAGTGAACCTATAGTGGCCAAATCTAAAAGACTCAGTGGAAGCCCATCTCCCTCTGCTTCAGCATTAATACCATCAATGGGGGACATAAGACTCAGCCCTACCACGGGAATCCTATCCAAGCCAACTATCACTGTGGACTCACCTGAACATTCGACAGTAAGTGATGAGGAGAAAGTGGATTATGACAGTTCTCCAGGTGGTGATGAGGTTCGTGATGATACAGGAGATTACAACATCGGTGATGACACCGACGATGACATCAATGAAGAAGACTCTTTGGACGAATACGCTGATTTTAATGATATGCCAATGGCTACTTCGGATAAAGCATCCACTTACATCCCTATCTCTTCCCTAGGTAAGCATTGTTCATTTTAGACTTCCCCAAGAGTTATCTTTTGTATTCTAATAATATATGTTATTATTTTTATTATTTTTTATTATTTTTATGTAGGGTTGCCAGCTCCGATGACTGAGGAGGCTACAATCGTAACTTCGCCACCAAAACAGTTGCCACCTACATCAATAACTACTCCTCCTCCAGTGTAGCCATCTTGTCATGCCCCGCTTCCCAAAATACCCAGGGAATCAGAACATGAACAAGTCCGCGACGTATTAAATTGAGAAGAAATACATACTATCATTTTATTCCTTCTCAATCCAATACGCTAAGCATCAAATATATAAATCTCAATCACAGGTCCCCGATCACAATAGTAAGAATATAAAGATAACCCAAAATAAGAAATAGACATATCATCAACAGATCATCCCAGACATAAAATTTGGGTTCAACATACCCTTACTACATCAACAGTTCAACTAGGAAATAATAAATACATAGTCCATAATAAATGGAAATATTAACAAAACAACTAAATCTGTCATCAACTAAAGAAAAATACTATAAAAGAGTTCTAGTGTTCAACAGCTACTACATAAAGAAAAACACGTCTAGACTTCAGTTTGTTCTTCCACTCCATCAGAAGGACACTCTGGCTGGGCATACACCGGCTCTACTGCATCATCAAACTGGACATGTTCATCCTCTAAGTCTAACGCACACCAGAGAAAACAGGTGCACGTCAGCGTGCATGGCACACGGCAAGATCTCACATGAACCAATAAAACGGTCTAACGACCCATGCTATGACAATAATAATATTAACAAGATAGACAATGATACATGCAACTAAAAATCTAATGGTAACATACAGCTATGGGAATACAGTAACTGGGTCGAATACTAACCAGCCTAAAACTCAGTGGTCCACATCTCACACAGAGTCAATGCTCCTGTCATCGAATAAATGGCTATTCACAAATACCCTACATGCATCCAATCCCGCTGCACATGTGGCCAAGGGACTACACGTAAACCGTTTTCTACCTAGTCCAAACTCAAGCAAAACTCGGGTGACGAAACGATTCCACTGACTAAAGTGATGTACACACTTCACTTTAGCCCTACAAACTAACCCCAGTGGCGACACCAACCATTGGCGCGAGCCTGGAAGATACATCAACAGTCTTATCCGATCACATGAACACTGACTTCCCCATCCCAACTCTTCTCGTTTTTCTAAGTTAACCATAATCCTCATTGGAAACTCGGGTTCACCGCCTAAACCAGTCAACACACTCACACATGTCACTAAGTCTGTTCATGACGCATGAGGCCACTAAGTCATGAACTACTAAGGTTCTCAACACATCAACAAATCATGAATATAGTATAGCATGTTCAACATGATTATGCAGGTTTATGTAGCAGAAATGAGAACTATAATAAACATGAAAGGCATAAACAAAATACTACAGTGTGAATACATACATAAGGAACTTCATCACTACTAGAATTTCCAAACTTCTCATGCAAAATATCGGTACTTACATTTCTCTAAGATAATAATACGGTAAACTAGAAATCGATGTCGTTTTGTACATGAAATGTCACGCTCTACAACGATCAGTCATACTATCATAAGTAACAATATTCTTTTTCCAAAATTATTCTTTAAAACTATTTTTGTCATAACTAATTAAAATAAAAATATTCATATAATAAAATATATTAATTCCTTCCTGCATGAAAAGTAATATTTTTCTATTTTATAAATTTCCCTTAATTAATTTCTTTTCGATAAATTTTTTGTAAATTCTAATTTTAACACATAACTTGTTATTTCATGTTCGTAATTTCTTAACGATACTAATAACAACATTATTAATCTAAATTTTTACCGTGCGCTCGCAATCATTATTCCACGCAGATATTCACAAATGTATATTAACCACAATAATAATTTAACTATATGCAATCATCATACTAACAACAATATTAACCATTGATTAACAACAAGGGTAAATGCGAGATCTTGCCTCGGGGCTTTCGTCGATCGCGTCGACACTGACGTGTGAGGCTACGGGTGAGTCGGCGGCGACAAGCGGAGCAGCGGGTTCGAAGGGAGAGGGGTCGGGGTGGATGAAGACGGTGAAGGGGATAGGCGCAGCGGGTGATCAGCTGTCGGTGGGGCTGATTGGGGAGCCCTGGGTGGGCGAGGGTTCGAGTGGGGCACGACGAGGGGCCAGTGAGGGAGTCTGGAGCGACGGCTGGTGACATGTCTGAGGTGGTGGTGGCATGGTGGGTTCGGCGTGCGCTGTTGATGCTGGGCGGCCGACAGCGACGAGTCAGACACGGCGGTGCAGAGGGTGGTTCGGGCGAGGGGGCTGCAGCGGGGGTGGAAGGGCTGGGGCGGGCAGTCGGGAGTCTAGGCGGTGGGCGGTGCTCGGGGTGGCAGTGTTGGCGGTTGAGCGCATGCTGTCGGATGTAGAAGGACGCTGACGCACAGCTGGTCTGGAGAAGAGGGGAGGAGGCCCGCATGTGCAGGGCGGAGGCGCTGATGATTGGCTGGCGGCGAGTTAAGGCGAGGGCTGAGCGGGATGCCTGCAGGAGGCGTCGGGTTAGGCTGTTGTCGAGAGGGTTGGTTGCTGGAGGCATGGTGTTTCATGGATGAGGAGGCGCTGTCAGCGGTGGCGCCGATCTCTGCGGCGTCGTCAGGGGAGAGCGGGTTGTAGCGTTTTTCGAGGATGGCAGACGAGCGCTTGGGCCGTGGCGGGAGGCGATCGAGTTCTGCGAGAGAGGCGGAGGGAGGAAGAGATGATGAAGGCGGCGGTGTTTGGGGAAGAGGAGTTGGGTTCTTTTGAAGAGAGAGAACGAAGGAGAGAGGTACTGTACGAGAGAGAGAAATGAAGTGAGAGATGGAGAGAGATAAAGCTGAGGAATTATTTAATGAAGGAGTTGGGGATAGATGACGTGGTGTACGTGGGGTAGTTGCTTTAGGAAGTAGGAGGTGTGTGTACGCAGTGTGGGGTGATGGAGGTAATATAATATTTAATTATTATAATTATTTAAAACGAAAATGCATCACACAATTATTAAAGTTTTATAAAAATTCAATTAAAAATAATTTAATTTATAATTAGCCAAATAAATATAAAACCTGATTTTTAAATCATTAAAAATTTTAGGAAATGGTTAAAATATAACATTCTCTTAAAAATAAGATTTAATATTTTAATACTAGGAAAATTATTTAATTTAGTATCGAAAAATTATGGTCATTACATTATACCCCCCTTAAAATAAATTCCGTCCTCGGAATTAAAATAAGAATGATGCACAAGGATCCCAAGGACAGAAATATAGAACGAGAGACTCGATTCAACTCATATAGAGGAGGATTCAAAATAAATTACATGACCATAAGCAAGGGAAACGTAATGCAAGAATGATACAAGATAAGATACAAGATGTGACAGCTAAGATTCAGAAAATAGTTGAGGGTATCGCTGTCGCATCTCAGACTCAGTTTCCCAAGTCGACTCTCCAGGAGAATCTGGGTGCCACATCACACGAACAAGCGAAACGGTCTTGTTCCGGAGGGTCTTCTCCCTTCTGTCCAAAATCTCCACAGGCTGCTGCTCGTATGTCAAATCGGATCGCACCTCAATCTCCGAGAAATCTACGACATGACTCGCTGCTCGTATGTCAAATCGGATCGCACCTCAATCTCCGAGAAATCTACGACATGACTCGGATCTCCAACATATTTTCGCAACTGAGAAATGTGGAATACGTTATGCACTCCAGCCAGGGCGGGTGGTAATGCAAGTCGGTATGCCACTTCTCCCACTCTCTCTAATACGTCGAAAGGTCCCACATATCACAGACTTAACTTCCCACGCCTTCCAAAGCGAATGGTTTCTCGGTTGGGGAAAATCTTGAGGAACACATGATCTCCTGGTTGAAACTCTAAGTGTCGGCGCTTCGCATCTGCCCAATGCTTGAATCTGTCCTGCGCTATGCGAAGTCGCTCCCGAATGATCCTGACTGCATCAACTGATTTATCAATCAACTCTGGCCCGAAAATCTCTCGCTCACCAACATCGTCCCAACTCAATGGAGAGCGGCACTTCCTCCCATACAATGCCGCAAAAGGGGCCATCCCAATGCAAGCCTGGAAGCTATTGTTGTATGCAAACTCCACCAAATGCAAGTGATCTTCCCACGACCCGTGAAAGTCAAGCATACAATCTCTAAGCATGTCCTCCAAAATTTGAATGGTCCTCTCTAACTGTCCATCGGTCTGAGGATGATAAGCTATGCTAAAACTAAGACTGGTGCCCAGACTCGCCTACAAACTCTTCCAGAACTCTGAAGTAAATCGGGTATCGCGATCCGAAACGATACACACTGGAACTCCATGCAATCGCATGATCTCCTGCAATACGAGATATTTACTAACACCCTTGGAAAGGAACTCATTGAAATATATAGAGATAATTTTTTTTTACCTCCATGTATCTCTGAGCAAGATGCTCCATCGACTGTCCCACTCGGAATGGAATGAAATGAGCCGATTTGGTCAATCGATCTACAATCACCCAAACAACAGCATTCTGCTTAGTGCTCCGAGGTAAGCCAGTAACGAAGTCCATGGTGACATGCTGCCACTTCCATTCCGGAATAGGTAATGGTTGCAAAAGACCTGCGACGCGCTGATGCTCTGCCTTCACCTGCTGACATACAAGGCACTTAGCCACACTACGAGCCACATCTCTCTTCATACCACGCCACCAATAATTCAGCTTCAGATCCTTATACATCTTCGTATCTCCAGGGTGAATAGAGTATGGTGAGCTGTGATCTTCTCGTAATAACTCCTCTTGAACATCTCCTCCTAGTACGTAGATACGACTCCCAAATTGTAAGGATCCATCCTCATGAATAAAAAATTCCGGTCGAATACCAGCCACTGCTAACTCTCTGCACTTCTGAAGAAATGGGTCACCTGCTTGAGCTGCCTTGATTCGTTCGACCAGTGTCGATTGAATCTGAAGACTCATCAAGGAAGTGGTGACTCCTGGAAGAAAAACTTCTATACTCATATCCCTTACTTCCTGCTAAAGATTCCACTGTGCCGTGAGGGTCATGATTGCCGGCAAACGACTCAAAGCATCTAGTACTACATTGACCTTACCAGGGTGATACTGAAGATCATTGTCGTAATCCGCCATCAGTTCTAACCATCGACGTTGCCTCATGTTGAGCTCCTTCTGAGTAAATATGTACTTCAAGCTCTTGTGGTCAGTGAACACCTTCACTTGCTCTCCCAATAAGGGAAAAAAAATCACAGCTGCCAATTCCAAGTCGTGGGTAGGATAATTCTACTCATGATTCTTCAACTGACGGGAAGCATACGCTACCACATGACTATCATGCTGAAGAACACATCCCAATCCCCTACCTGATGCGTCACAAAACACCTCAAAGTTCCCTCTCTTATCTGGTATCGTCAAGACCGGGGCCGAAATCAGTCGAGACTTTAACTCCTCGAATGCCTGCTCACAAACGTCGGACCAGAAAAACTTAATATCCTTCCTCGTAAGTCATGTCATTGGCTCTGCAATCTTTGAAAAATCTCTGATAAAGCGACGGTAGTAACCAGCTAATCCCAGGAAGCTCTTAATATCAGACACCGACTTAGGGGTAGACCAATCCTTCACTACAGATACCTTCTCCGGATCCACTGATATGCCGTCTCCTGACACCACGTGTCCCAGGAATGCTATACGATCTAGCCAGAACTGGCACTTACTATACTTGGCAAATAGCCGATGCTCTCTCAATGTCTTCAACACGTACCGCAAATGCTCTGCATGCTCCGCTTCACTCTTAGAGTACACCAAGATATCATCAATAAAAACTTCCACAAACTTATCCAACACATCATAGAATACCAAATTCATCAGGTTCATGAATGTCGCCGGCGCATTAGTCACACCAAACGGCATCACTAAGAATTCATAATGTCCATATCTCGTTCGGAACGCAGTCTTGGGGACATCAGAATCCTTAACCTTCACCTGGTGATACCCGCTCCGCAAATCTAGCTTAGAAAATATTATCGATCCTCCCAATTGATCGAAAATATCATCGATACGGGGAAGTGGATACTTATTCTTCACTGTCACCGCATTCAACTCCCGGTAGTCGATACACATCTGCTTGGATCCATCATTCTTTCCTACAAGCAACACAGGTGCTCCCCAGGCCGATACACTGGGTCGAATCAAGACTCTCTGCAAAAGATCATCCAACTGGGTCCGAAGCTCGGCCAACTCAGTCGGGGGCATACGATAAGGAGTCTTAGAGATCGGAGCAACTCCAGGCTTCAAATATATGGAAAACTCAATTGCTCGATCTGGTGGCAATCCGAAGATATCATCGGGAAACACATCTTCATATTCTCGAACTACAACTGGATTCTCGGATTCCACTTGCATTGTAGCTAGCGTCACCTTCTTCGGTTTAGCTCTGTACTCCATAGGTCCGACCGATGTGCTGCCACTGGTGAACTCAAATCTCGGGTGATCCTGTATCTCAAATACTATGCTCCGGCAGCGACAATCAATAGTGGCAAAGAACAACCCCAACCAATCCATCCTAAATACTGCATCAAAGCTTGACAAATTAATCACCAGAAAGTCTGCAAAGAGTTCCCTCCCGTAGATGACTACATGGCATGCTTCATAACCACTGGTTTCTACTAAGATGCTACTGCCAGTGTTGATATTCCAGCCCGTAGTCAGAGGAGTTATAGAAAGAGAATGGGTACTCACAAATTGACGAGATAAGAAACAATGGGAGGCTCCAGAGTCAAAGAGTGATAAAGCAGGAACGGAAGAAACAAGAACCTTGCCTATTATAACAGGATGTAAAGGCAACTAACTTAGTATTCATAAACAATCCTATCATGATATCATTATGTAATGCTAAATAAGGTAGTTCATATGCAATTAAGACTAAGATGAACAATTCTTACCAGTGATAACTTGATCGTTCGCCTCAGCTTCTATGGCTGACATCATGAATGTTTGGCGTGGTGGTTGCTGCCTGTGTGCCTCCTGATATACCTGTCGCTGTGGGGTAGGTGGTCCTGCTCGAGGATAAGATCTATGCTGAGGCGGTGCTGCCAGGGCAAGCCGAGGTGGAGCTGGAAGAGCTGACCGAACTAGAGGTGGGAGCAAATGAGCCTGCTGCTGCTGAGGACAGTCCCGAATGATATGACCGGGGGACCCACAGGTGAAGCACAAACAAAGACGCCTGGGACAGTCCTACTGAATATGCCCGGCATGGCTACAATAAGAACACTTCACAGAAGATTGGCTCTGAGACTGCACTCCGGGATGCTGATAAGGGTGGGCCTGATGGAATGACTGACGCTGAGAATGTTGCGGCCTCTACGAGTTCTGCTGCTGCTGCCTCAGAGGGGGACGCTCGACATTCCGGACCGGAGCTGCTGGTGTCCTGCTCTGAATCATGTGTGAGTCCTCAGGTTTCTTCTGCACACTCTTAATCTCACGTGCTGCATCCAGTACTGCATCGTGTGTCGCAAGTGCTCTACTAGCTAGAGCCAATCTAATATACTTGTCCAGACCTTTCTGGAACCGATGCCTCCTTATAGTGGGGTCTGTGACAAGATGAGGAGCGTATCGACTAAGGGAAGAGAACTCCGCCTCGTACTCATCAACGAATCTACCTCCTTGCTTGAGTTCAACAAACTTACGCAAAAAGTTCATCCCGAGCCGATTGAGGGAAGTACTTCCTATTGAAACGGTCTATGAAGGTTTCCCACGAAATCGGTCTCTCCAAATGAGCCTTCTCTACAGTCCACCAAATCCGAGCTGTATCCGTGAGCTGAACATCCATGAGATCTACCTACTCTGCAGGGGAAATATGAGTCACTGTAAGGATAGTCTCTGTGACCTTGAGGAACTCCTCTGCTGCTAAAGGTCCCTCGACACCAGAAAAGGAAGGAGGCCGCATATATCGAAACTCTCTAACCTCATTCTCCGTGCGAGGGGGATGCTGGGGCTGAGGCTCCCGCTGTAGCTATCCTGCTAAGAGCTGCTGATTTGTGGCCAACCCCTGAATCATCGCCAAAAGCTAACGCGGATCTACGTCGTGCATCTGGCCACCGCTACTGGACGGGTTATCGTTACTATGAGTACCCACCATGGTTCTGAAGGAAACGAGGATCAAAAGGAAAACTAAGGTTAAAATCAAACAATATATTTGGAAAATAGTAACTAAAAAAATAGTTATTAAGATAATAGTATAAGAACTTAATTATAGTCTTATGGATGGAAAATAATATGTATTTGAATTGCCCAATACATTCTTACTAGTGGGAACTCGAGACCGGACCTGCATGGGCCACCACCAAAACCTGTCACGCCCCGCTTCCCAAAATACCCGGGGAATCGGAACGTGAACAAGTCCACGACGTATTAAATTAAGAAGAAATACATACTATCATTTTTTTCCTTCTCAATCCAATACGCTAAGCGTCAAATATATAAATCTTAATCACAGGTCCCCGATCATAATAGTAAGAATATAAAGACAACCCAGAATATGAAATAAACATATCATCAACAGATCGTCCCAGACATAAAATATGGGTTCAACATACCCTTACTACATCAACAGTTCAACTAGAAAATAATAAATACATAGTCCATAATAAATGAAAATATTAACAAAACAACTAAATCTGTCATCAACTAAAGAAAAATACTGTAAAAGAGTTCTAGTGTTCAACAGCTACTACATAAAGAAAAACACGTCTAGACTTCAGTTTGTTCTTCCACTCCATCAGAAGGACACTCCGGCTGGGCATACACCGGCTCTATTGCATCATCGAACTGGACCTGTTCGTCCTCTAAGTCTGACGCACACCAGAGAAAACAGGTGCACGTCAGCATGCATGACACACGGCAAGATCTCACATGAACCAATAAAATGGTGTAACGACCCATGCTATGATAATAATAATATTAACAAGATAGACAATGATACATGCAACTAAAAATCTAATGGTAACATACAGCTATGGGAATACAGTAATTGGGTCGAATACTAACTGTAAAACCCCATAATTTTGAATGATTGTGAAATATAATAATAAAAATATTATATCGTGATAAATAACTTTTATTGATATTTGAGTATGCTAGGAATTGATTTGAGATCAATTCGATACATATATATGAATATATAAGTGCAAATGCACAAAACATGCATAAGAAAAATCTGGAAAAAATGACGAGTTAAGAGTTTATAGATTTTACACTATGATTCACTTAGAATATGGGAAAACTCAAAAGACCAAAGTTGTAGGTATTTTCAACATCATTCCAAAAAATCTTTAATCACCTCATTCTAAGATAGGATGAGAAAGTTATAGCCATAATACCGAAGGTCATTTTCCTAGTCAGATTAGGATTCCTGGTTCGGGTCAAACGGGTTTAGTTCGGGTTTGCATATATATAATCATGTGTTTTCACAAAAATTTACATCCTTACATTAGAGTTTCAAACCCTAGCAGCCCCTCTTCCTCTCTCTGAATCTCTAGCCCTAAAGTTGAGAATTTTGAGAGCTTTGTGAAGCAAATATCGACACGAGGGCGAGATCATCAACGTGTAGCAAGGGGAAAACGGCTTGGTTGTACTTTTTTTTTGGTTGCTGGTTATTTTAGAGGCTTAGAACAACGTCTAAGGCAAGATTATCTTCATCCAAACCCTTCCCCATAGTTAAATAACTAGTTAGATGTTTAATATGATGTTGAATATGTGTTTTCATGCTTGAATCTTAACATGATGTGATAAAATTTAAAATTTTAATGTTAAAACATAAACCAATGCCAGATTAGTAATTTTTTTTCTTGCTGTTTATGATAGTATCATGATCATGATCATTAGGGTTTTTCATAATTTCATTTATATATGAGAAATTTAAGAGATGTACTAAATAAATATTTTCTGCAGAAAACTGTAGCAGTTGTATCATGTTTAACCAAGATTTTGAAATAGAACATAAACTCCAAATTTAACCAAACTAGTGCCAAATAAAAGATATATGTATCTAGTTTCTAAAACAGAAGACTAATCTTAAAAATCATTTGTATAGAGAAAGATATGATCTTTTTACTAACAACATGTCTTGTAGAAAAATGGCTACACATATATAATGTTTAACTAGAGATTTGGGATAACAAATGAACTCCAAACTAAACCAAACTTATGTCATTTGAAAGATGTATGAACCTAGTTTTCAAAACAGAAAACCATTTGTAAAAATAGTTTTCCTAGAGAAAGATATACTTGTTTTACAACAGATATTACGTCTGTTTTTCCTGCTCGTCTTGTGGAGCTGTGTTGCGCCGTTTTGAGGTGCGTTCGAGGAGTTTTGAGCCGCTTGATGTTATACGTATAGTCATGAATATGTTATGTTATACATTTAAAAATCCCAAGGGGATTATGATAAATTTTGATTTGGTCATATTTGAATTAGATATAGTTCATATACATGTTGGATGTCGTTGATGAGCACAGCTTAGTACTATATGGGATAGTACGTCGACACACCAGATATATATGGTTTATACATGAGGTAACTATCATTGATAAGCATAGCTCAGTATTATATGGGATAGTGCATCGACATGCCAGAGGTACAAAGATTTATATGAGGTGGATATCATTAATGGGCTCAGTTCAGTACTACATGAGGTAGTGCGTCGATATTCCACATGTACAGGCCATTGAGTCAGATTTTAGGAGGCTTGATCTAGCCGTCCGTCCCGTACTAGGGTGCGATGAGGCTCGTGAGCCGTATTTCTAGGATGCCTATTTGGTAGTCCGTCCCGCACTCATGTTATGCACTGAGATCGCGATGAGACTAATGAGCCGTGTACACAGTTCAGGATACCTATAGGGTAGTCTGTCGCACTGAGATAATTACTTGATAGCCTAAGTATGACAGATGCCGATTATAAATACGACCTATCAATGAACTATATAACTGAGATACGTTACTTTTGAAAGTATACAAAATTATGTGTTGGTATTTTATTCTATCTCTCCAGTGATTGTGGAAGATATTATAAATACGATGTGTTGATATGTTATTTTTTTTACTGTCTTTTTCTTTCTTAGTTGGGATCAATGATTAGATATTCATAATTTGAGACTTATGGTATATACATGAGAGTTTCATTGTTTGGATTATTTCGCTCGACGTACCAGTCTCGTGTTATGGATCTCTAATTATTGGTTTCATTAGATTGTTTTTTTATTATTTCGGTATTAATGTTTAGATGTTTATGATTCAGGACATATGGTATATAAATGAGGGTTTCCTTGTTTGGATTATTTTACTCGACGTACTACGTCTCGTTTTGTAGGTGTCTGAATATTAATTCCGCTAGATACGGGAAAAATGATATAGGTAGACTATGCTTAATAGATAGAGCCTCCACTCCATCCTAGCAGCCCTTCCCCTGGGGGCGGATGGGGGTAATCTTGCTGTAGCGCTCTGACACTCTTGTTGTTATTTTTTTTGTTTTAAAAATACCCTTTCAGGTAGCTCGGAGTTCCGGAGAGCCGCAGGATGACGGAGTTCTGGCATAGTCACCGTCGCGTACTTTTACTTGTAGAGACTCCACCATAGTTTTAAATTTTATTCAGATTTAGAGTTTATTTCAAGGCAATGAGCCTTAGTTCGACTTTCCGTTTTGATTCATGTTGAGACATCGTATGTTATTGCAGACTCCAAATGTATTTCAGTTTATTTTTAGTTGAGACATGACCTTTATTTATGAGATATCATCTTCTTTATCATGGCTATTATTGTCGTTCTACTTCTTTGCCTATTTTGTACCTACGCTTTTATTTGACCCTACTAGAGGATATTACTGTGATTGGTGAAACTTGTTGTTGCACAGTGTGGGTGCATGGCAGGTTTGACATCTCTGGGTTCACCTTGGACTGCAGCCATGAGTGAAAACAGGGGCGTCACAGTTAGTACCAGAGCTCTAGTTCCAGTATCCTTAGGATCATCCTGTGTCGAGTCGTGGAGCTAGTATAGAGTTTTTTAGGATTCATGTATAGAGTCCGCTAGGAATTTCTAGAATGAGTGAGGACGATATATACGTATATCTCGAAAATTACAAATTTTTTTTATGACTATCATACTTTGATTGAAAAGTATTTACGTGAATGATAAGTGATACGATTTTCTTATTGTTATGTGTTATATCTTTTGCCTGAGGTCTCAATATTGTACCTTATATTCTAAATGTATAGATGGCCGGACGAGGACGTGGATGGAGAGGATTCCGTACTCAGGGAGAAGGACAGACTGAACCAGAAATCGAGCAGCAGCAGGCTCCACCTGAGTAGTAGCAGGCTCCACCCGGGCTGCAGCAGGCTCCACCCGAGCCGCAGCAGGCTCCCCAGTATTTGATAGGCCTTATGGCACCCATTGTAGCGAGGCTAGCAGCGCTTGAGGAGCAAGTGGCAAATCGCATGCCGCCAGCTACACCACCACATGTGGTCCCACCGCCAGTTATTCCAGCCATCCCCATCGCATAGGAGTCTCCAGAGACCACACCAGGACTCACCCCTCCATCAGTTGTAGCCGCAGAGCAAGAGGCTTGGTTCCGTTTAGTGGAGCGCTACCAAAAGATGAGGGCGCCAGAGTTTCAGGGATCATCAGATTCGCTTGTGGCCCACAAGTGGAAGGAGGACGTGAGTAACATTCTGGATTTACTTAACGTCAACTCAGTGCAGAAGCAGAGGCTAGCATCTTTTAGCCTGAATGGTGATGCAGGAGGATAGTACAGGCTTCAGTTCACTCCGGATCATCGGATGACCCTCACTTGGGAGGATTTCATGTATTTCTTTGACGAGCAGTACATCTCTTCCGCGGCACGGGCCGGGAAAGAGCTAGAGTTGTCTAAGCTAGAGCAGGGAGATATGTCTGTGGCTGGCTATGAGAGCCGATTTATGAGTCTTCTACATTTCACAGGCATGTGGCAGTCAAGAGAGCGCCAGGCGCAAATGTTTCTTATGGGACTTCGCCCAAGTCTTCGTCGTTACCTAGTTTCCAGAAGATTCCATTCAGTTCGAGAGGTAGCAGATGCAGCTATATCACAGAAGACAGAGACTGTAATGTTCCAGAAGAACAAGGAGGGCAACAACAAGTCTGGACATCAGAATGACAAGGGCAAGGGCAAGAGACCTTTTGCCGGACTAGGAGGATCCCAACAGCGGGGTAAGGACTTTCATCACCATCACCAGGGCAAGTTCAAGAAGGGAGCACAACATGACTCGAGAGCACCACCGCAGCGCAAGATTCAGGGTGCATGCTATAACTGCAACAAGATCGGGTATAAGGCCAAGGACTGTCGCAGTGCGCCAGCAGGAGGCCAGCAGGGCAGAGGCTAGGGTCAGCAGCAGAATCGAGGACACGGTCAGTAGCAGAACCGTGGTCCAGCAGCCGCAGCAGAGGATTGAGGCACCGCCAGCTGTTCCTAGGATTGAGGGGCCAGTAGGCCAGATTAGCGCGATTCAGGAGATTCCCGAGGGACAGATAGTCCCGTATACTCCACCATCGACAGTTCAATAGTCGCCAGCCACTGGCAGAGTTTATGCAGTCGTACCACGTGATCATGGTGCGAGCGGAGCTATAGTAGAAGGTACTTTCTTAGTAAACTCTTTTCCAGCTCGGATCTTGTTCGATTCCGGAGCTTCCCATTCTTTTATATCTCATGCTTTCATGGATAGGCGTCAGTTAAGAATGCATGAACAGAACTATCCCACACATGACTTGGAGCTAGCAGCAGTGGTCCTCGCATTGAAGACATGGAGACACTACTTGTACGGGGTACAGTTTGAGCTATTCACAGATCATCAGAGCTTGAAGTACCTCTTCTCTCAGAAGGAACTAAATTAGAGACAGCGACGATGGGTTGAGTTCATTAAGGATTATGAGTTCGCGATTCAGTATCACCCGGGGAAGGCGAATGTCGTAGCAGACGCATTGAGTAGGAAGCGTCATCACAGGATTGCAGCTCTGAGATGTTCGTTATATCAAGATCTCCACACACTTAGCCAGTTCGACTTTAGACCGAAGATTGGCGGAAGCAGCACATTTTTGGGAGCTTTATCCGTACAGCCATCTTGGAGTGACAGAGTGGTCAGAACTCAGTTGGACGACTCTTGGGTTCAAGCCTGAAAGGGGGAGATTTCCAAAGAGCCAAAGACTGATTGGACCGTTGGAGCAGATGGAGGACTCCAGATGAATGGTCGATTAGTAATGCCAGCTAATGCTCAGCTGAAGAAGGATTTATTCGATGAAGCGCATCGTACCAGGTATACAGTGCATCCAGGTACAACGAAGATATACAAGGATCTGAAGAGATATTTTTGGTGGAGCGGCATGCGTAGAGAGATTGCAGAATATGTAGCTAAGTGTTTTACCTGTCAGCAAGTGAAGGCAGAACATCAAAGACCGGCAGGAACCCTATAGCCTTTACCCATTCTGGAGTGGAAGTGGACAGATATTTCTATGGACTTCATTGTAGGATTGCCGAGATCGAAGAAGGGGAATGATTCAGTTTGGGTGGTAGTAGATCGGTTGACAAAGTCAGCACATTTCATACCAGTAAAGACGACGTACATGACAGAGACATATACACGGATATATATTCAGGAGATCGTGAGATTACATGGAGTTCCAGAGACGATTGTGTCAGATCGAGGCTCGGTTTTCACTTCACATTTTTGGAGAAGCTTCCAGAACTCTTTCGGTAGCAAATTATCTTATTCTAGTGTGTTTCACCCACAGACAGATGGGCAGACGGAGAGAGTAAACCAAATATTAGAGGACATGTTGTGAGCATGTGTCATTGATTTTCAGGGTAGCTGGGAGGACCACATCCCATTAATCGAATTCGCTTATAATAATAGCTACCAAGCGACTATTGGGATGACACCGTATGAAGCATTATACGGGAGGCCTTGTAGATCACCTATTTGTTAGGCAGAACCAGAGGACAGCCTATTGCTTGGACCAGAACTTGTGAGGCAAACTACGGAGAAGATAGCAGTCATTCGAGAGTGCATTCTTGCAGCACAGAGTCGTTAGAAAAGTTATGCAGATCATAGGCGATGACCGTTAGAGTTCCAAGTTGGGGACTATGTGTTATTGAAAATATAACCAATGAAGGGAGTTCAGCGTTTTGGCAGACGAGGAAAACTTGCCCCGAGGTATATTGGACCATTCCTGATTATTGAGCGCATTGGGGCTGTTTCATATCGGCTAGACCTACCAGCATCCATGTCGAGCATACACGATGTTTTTCATGTTTTGATGCTTAAGAAGCACCTACGCGACGAGGAGGAGCAGTGAGTATTAGACGCACCAGAGATCGAGATTTAGGAGGATCTGACTACTATTGAAATTCCTATATGTGTTTTTGCTAAGGAGGACAAGAAATTGAGAAACAAGGTGATACCTTTCGTTAAAGTTCAGTGGAATCGGAGAGAAGCTGAGGAGGCTTCTTGGGAACACGAAGAGGATATACATCGCGACTATCCACACCTGTTTGAGTAGGTAAATTAAATTTAGTATGACTTGTTTATGATTTGTGGCTACCTGTATGGTAATGTTTATACTTAACGCTAAAATGATGGTATTAACACTTCACTCCTAAGTACTCAGAACATATGGTATATATGAGGGGTTCTTTGTTTGGATTTTTCGCTCGATGTACTTGTTCCATTTAGTTAGGGGTTAAGTGGGGGTATTTGCATTTTAGACTGTTAAGTATAGACATTGAGGATGATTCTCGGGAGCGCGAAGCTGTTATGCATCGTGACTACCTGCACCTATTGAGAAGGTGGATTGATTTATGTATGTAATTATTTGTATGATTATATTTACACTTAACGCTAGAATGGAGGTATTGACACTTAACTTCTAATCATTCGGAACACATGGTATATATATGGGGGGTTCCTTGTCTTAGATTGTTAAATGTAGATATTGCTATATTTATATCTGGAGACTAATGATGCGAGATGTGTATGTGAGGGTTTCCTTGTCTGCATTATTCCCTCAATGTGCTTTTCTGGCATTATTAATCTCTAAGATACGAATGCGGAATTTCGGGGACAAAATTCTTTTAAGGGGGGAAGAATGTAAAACCCCGTAATTTTGATTGATTGTGAAATATAATAATAAAAATGTTATATCATGATAAATAATGTTTATTGATATTTGAGTATGCTAGGAATTAATTTGAGATCAATTCGATACATATATATGAATATATGAGTGCAAATGCACAAAACATGCACGAGAAAAATCTGGGAAAAATGACCAGTTAAGAGTTTATAGATTTTACACTATGATGCACTTATAATCTAGGAAAACTCAAAAGACCAAAGTTGTAGGTATTTTTAACAGTTTTCCAACAAATCTTTAATCACCTCATTCGGAGATCTGATGAGAAAGTTATGGCGAAAATACCGAAGGTCATTTTCCTAGTCAGATTAGGATTCCTGGTTCGGGTCAAACGGGTTTAGTTCGGATTTGCATATATATAATCATATGTTTTCATGAAAATTTATATCCTTATATTAGAGTTTCAAATCCTAGCAGCCCCTCTTCCTCTCTCTAAATTCATAGCCCTAAAGTTGAGAATTTTGAGAGCTTTGTGAAGCAAATATCGACACGAGAGCGAGATAAATCAATGTGTAGCAAGGGGAAAACGGCTTGGTTGCACTTCTTTTTGGTTGCTGGTTATTTTAGAGGCTTAGAACAACGTCTAAGGCAAGATTATCTTCATCCAAACCCTTCCTCATAGTTAAATAACTAGTTAGATGTTTAATATGATGTTGAATATGTGTTTTCATGCTTGAATCTTAACATTATGTGATAAAATTTAAATTTTTAATGTTAAAACATAAACCAATGCTAGATTAGTAACTTTTTTTCTTGCTGTTTATGATAGTATCATGATCATGATCATTAGGGTTTTTCATATATTCATTTATATATGAGAAATTTAAGAGATGTACTAAATAAATATTTTTTGCAGAAAACTGCAGCAATTATATCATGTTTAACTAAGATTTCAAAATAGAAAATAAACTCAAAATTTAACCAAACTAGTGCCAAATGAAAGATATATATATCTAGTTTCTAAAACAGAAGACTAATCTTAAAAATCATTTGTATAGAGAAAGATATGATCTTTTTACTAACAACATGTCCTGTAGAAAAACGGTTGCACATATATAATGTTTAACTAGAGATTTGAGATAACAAATAAACTCCAAACTGAACCAAACTTATGTCATTTGAAATATGTGTGAATCTAATTTTTAAAACAGAAAATCATTTGTAAAAATAGTTTTCCTAGAGAAAGATATGTTTATTTTACTAACAGATGTAACGTCTATTTTTCCTGCTCGTCTTGTGGAGCTGTGTTGCGCCGTTTTGAGGTGCGTTCGCGGAGTTTTGAGCCGCTTGATGTTATACGTATAGTTATGAATATGTTATTTTATACATTTAAGAATCCCAATGAGATTATGATAAATTTTGATTTGATCATATTTGAATTAGATATAGTTCATATACATGTTGGATGTCGTTGATGAGCACAGCTTAGTACTATATGGGATAGTGCGTCGACACACCAGATATATACGGTTTATACATGAGATAACTATCATTGATGAGCATAGCTCAATATTATATGGGATAGTGCATCGATATGCCAGAGGTACAAAAATTTATATAAGGTGGATATCGTTAATGAGCTCAGTTCAGTACTACATGAGGTAGTGCGTCGATATTCCACATGTACAGGCCATTGAGTCGGATTTTAGGAGGCTTGATCTAGCCGTCCGTCCTGCACTAGGGTGCGATGAGGCTCGTGAGCCGTATTTCTAGGATGCCTATTTGGTAGTCCGTCTCGCACTCATGTTATGCACTGAGAACCTGATGAGACTAATGAGCCGTGTACACAGTTCAGGATACCTCTAGGGTAGTCCGTCGCACTGAGACAATTACTTGATAGCCTACGTATGACAGATGCCGATTATAAATACGACCTATCAGTGAACTATATAACTGAGATACGTTACTTTTGAAAGTATACAAAATTATGTGTTGGTATTTTATTCTATCTCTCCAGTGATTGTGGAAGATATGATAAATAAGATGTGTTGATATATTATTTCTTTTACTGTCTTTTTCTTTCTTAGTTGGGATCAATGATTAGAGATTCATAATTTGAGACTTATGGTATATACATGAGGGTTTCCTTGTTTGGATTATTTTTCTTGACGTACCAGTCTCGTGTTATGGATCTCTAATTATTGGTTTCATTAGATTGTTTTTTTCTTACTTCGGTATTAATGTTTAGATGTTTATGATTCGGTACATATGGTATATACATGAGGGTTTCCTTGTTTGGATTATTTCGCTCGACGTACTACGTCTCGTTTTGTAGGTGTCTGAATATTAATTCCGCTAGATACGGGGAAAATGATATAGGTAGACTATGCTTAATAGATAGAGCCTCTACTCCATCCTAGCAGCCATTCCCCTGGGGGCGGATGGGGGTAATCTTGCTGTAGCGCTCTGACGCTCTTGTTGTTGTTTATTTTTCTTTTAAAAATACCCTTTCAGGTAGCTCGGAGTTTCGGAGAGCCGCAGGGTGACGGAGTTCTGGCATAGTCGCCATCGCGTACTTTTACTTGTAGAGACTCCACCATAGTTTTAAATTTTATTCAGGCTTAGAGTTTATTTCCATTTTGTAAAGGCAATGAGCCTTAGTTCGACTTTCCGTTTTGATTCATGTTGAGACATCGTATGTTATTGCAGACTCCAAATGTATTCCAGTTTATTTTCAGTTGAGACATGACCTTTATTTATGAGATATCATCTTCTTTATCATGTCTATTATTGTCGTTCTACTTCTTTGCTTGTTTTGTACCTACGCTTTTCTTTGACCCTACTAGAGGATATTACTGTGATTGGTAAAACTTGTTGTTGCACAGTATGGGTGCATGGCAGGTTTGACATCTCTGGGTTCACCTTGGATTGCAGCCATGAGTAAAAACAGGGGCGTCACACTAACCAATCTAAAACTCAGTGGTCCACATCTCACACAGAGTCAACGCTCCTGTCATCGGATAAATGACTGTTCACAAATCCCCTACGTGCATCCAATCCCGCTACACATGCGGCCAATGGACTACACGTAAACCGTTTTCTGCCTGGTCTGAACTCAAGCAAAACTCGGGTGACGAAATGATTCCACTGACTAAAGTGATTTACACACTTCACTTTAGCCCTACAAACTAACCCCAGTGGCGACACCAACCACTGGCGCGAGCCTAGAAATATATCAACAGTCTTATCCGATCACATGAACACTGACTTCCCCATCCCAACTCTTCTCGTTTTTCTAAGTTAACCATAAACCTCATTGGAAACTCGGGTTCACCGCCTAAACCAGTCAACACACTCACACATGTCACTAAGTCTGTTCATGATGCACGAGGCCACTAAGTCATGAACTACTAAGGTTCTCAACACATCAACAAATCATGAATATAGTATAGCATGTTCAACATGATTATGCAAGTTTATGTAGCAGAAATGAGAACTATAATAAACATGAAAGGCATAAACAAAATACTACAACGTCAATACATACATAAGAAACTTCATCACTACTAGAATTTCCAAACTTCTCATGCAAAATATCAGTACTTACATTTCTCTAAGATAATAATACGGTAAACTAGAAATCGATGTCATTTTGTACATGAAATATCGCGCTCTACAACGATCAGTCATACTATCATAAGTAATAATATTATTTTTCCAAAATTATTCCTTAAAACTATTTTTTGTCATAACTAATTAAAATAAAAATATTTATATAATAAAATATATTAATTCCTTCCTGCATGAAAAGTAATATTTTTCTATTTTATAAATTTCCCTTAATTAATTTCTTTTCGATAAAAATTTTTTAAATTCTAATTTTAACACATAACTTGTCATTTCATGTTCGTACTTTCTTAACGATACGAATAACAACATTATTAATCTAAATTTTTACCGTGCGCTCGCAATCATCATTCCACGCAGATATTCACAAATGTATATTAACCACAATAATAATTTAACTATATGCAATCATCATACTAATAACAAAACAACAATATTAACCATTAATTAACAACAAGGGTAAATGCGAGATCTTGCCTCGGGGCTTTTGTCGATCGCGTCGATGCTGACGCGCAAGACTACGGGTGAGGCGACAGCGACAAGCCGGAAGCAGCGCGCGTTCGAAGGGAGAGGCTCAGGGTGGATGAAGGCCGGCGAAGAGGATAGGCGCAGCGGGTGCTTGGGTCGGGCGGCGCTGATGGGGAGTTGCGGAAAGTGGGGAGGCGTTCGACAGTGGACGCACGACGAGGGGCATTGGCCGACGAGGGAAGGTCGCAGCCAGGTGGCGCCTGCTGCGCGTGAGATGAGTTGGTGGTCATTGGTTGGGTTCGGGTAGCTGTCATGCTGGGCCGGCGACAAGCTGAGCTCAGGACACGGTGGTGCGGGAGGGTGCTGGCGAGAGGGCTGCAGCGGCGGGTGAAGGCTGGAGGCGGGCAGCGAGGTTAGTGTGGGCGCTGTGCGTGCGGGGTGCAGGGCTGTTGCGGTTATGAGGGCGGCTGTCTGCGTTTAGGAGGGCGCTAACGCAGCTGGTCAAGAGAGGAGGCGCGAGGACAGGACGAGGTAGCAGAGCGCGGCGGCTGATGATGGTGGCCGGCGGCGGGTTGAGTGAGGGCTGCAGCGGAGCTGCAGGATGGCGGCGGTGTTGAGGCTGAGGGCTGAGCGGAAGGCTGCAGGAGGCGGTGGTTGAGGGCTGTTGTCGAGAGGACTGTGCGACGGGGATGGCTGTTGATGCATGGGAGGGTTACGGCGTGTCGGCGGATCTCTTCCGCCAGCAGGCGAGGAGTCCGGGTATGCGAGGTTTCCGAGGCAGGAGACAGAGGTTGAGCCCGACGACGCGATGGGGTCTGCGGGTTCTGGAGAGGAGGCGGAGGGAGGAAGAGATGATGAAGGCGGCGGTGTTTGGGGAAGAGGAGTTGGGTTCTTTTGAAGAGAGAGAACGAAGGAGAGAGGTACTGTACGAGAGAGAGAAATGACGTGAGAGATGGAGAGAGAGAAAGCTGAGGAATTATTTAATGAAGGAGTTGGGGACAGATGATGTGGTGTACGTGGGGTAGTTGCTTTAGGAAGTGGGAGGTGTGTGTACGCAGTGTGGGGTGATGGGGGTAATATAATATTTAATTATTATAATTATTTAAAACAAAATTGCATCACAAAATTATTAAAGTTTTATAAAAATTCAATTAAAAATAATTTAATTTATAATTAGCCAAATAAATATAAAACCTAATTTTTAAATCATTAAAATTTTTAGGAAATGGTTAAAATATAACATTCTCTTAAAAATAAGATTTAATATTTTAATACTAGGAAAATTATTTAATTCAGTATCGAAAAATTATGGTCATTACACATCTCCTGCACCAGTGATGACAACTTCTCCGCTTCCATTGACAATCTCTCACTCCGATGGTGATTATAAGTGACCCAAGTTCGTTTCAGATAGTAAAACTTATGGCTCTTACATCGGGTCCTTCGCAGTTAGACATCAACATTCAGTCTACGGCCGCAACACCGTAATCGCCTGCTCACTTTCTACTTGGCTCTGCGACTCCGAGGACCTTGGTGCTATCTCCCATTTCTTCTTTAAGCCTGGTAGATGCTCCTGATCTATTTGAAATCTCTCTTGGCCATTTACAAGGTATGATGAAAAATGTGGTTAAGATTGTCGCTGCCGGTCAGGGCACCTTTGAGTCTTACAGGCCTCTTCTAACACATAGTCTGAATGGCATCAAATACGTGGGTGGAATTCTATATATTGAACATTGCTCAGAGGCCATCGTTCGCCTAGAGGAGAAATTAAAAGCTTTAGAGGATCTGGGGTGTGTGGATATGAAAGCTCAAATTACATCGACTTTCGCTGATATCCGAACTGAAGAGGCAAAATGGTACGAAATAATTCAGCATGGCTTAGCTGAAAAAGAACTTTGAGTCGTAGATTTGCAGAAGCAAAGTGTTCAAAAGCAAGAGGAGTTGAATATTTCAACGACTGCTTTGGAGGCCGCTCGCTCAAAGATCAGGCAAACTGAAGAGACCATTGTTCGCTTACAAGCGGAATTAGTCCGGGAGAAGGTTGATTTGATAGAAATGAAGTTATCACGACCACACTCAATGGCCAAGCTACAAATACTCTTGTGACTTATCATAAAGAAGTCCGGGCTCTTGAAGAGGCTAAGAAAGAAGCTGTTGCTGCGGTGCCCAAGGAAGATGAGCTCTGGAGAAGAGCTGAAGAGACGGTGCGGGCTGCCCACAAGGAGAAGTTTTCCGATATCAAGTCCCAGCTCGCATCTATTCACTCGATGGAGCTTTGAACTTTAATTTTATTTTATCGTTCTTCTGACAAGAACAATACTATCTTGTATCACTTCCTTTTGATTTTGAATAAAAGTGATACTATTTTAGCTTTTCGCTGTTTCTTTTATATGTCCTGTTCTAACTTGAATCAATGAAAAATATAATTGAAAATACCAGAGGTGTGATTTTAACTTAGCATAATTTCCCACATAAAGCGAGATTTAACACTTTTCTTTATTATCGTTTAAGATAATTCCAGAAAATTTTAATCTGCTGGGGATATTCATTGGATCTCGTGCTTGATATTCTGTTTAAGAATCATCAAACCCTTGGAGTTGTGTTGAATGATTATCATTCTCTTAAAAAAATTAACATGATCGTTTCATCCGGTTTTTTTATTTTCACTTGAAACACTGAAAGAAACTTATAAGCGCCAGAAGTGTAATATTAACGTAGTAGGAATTTTCTTTTCTTTATCACCACTTGGGACAATTTTAGAAAAGTTTAATCCGCTGGGAATTTTTATGAACAATTATTATTCATATGCAAAAGAATAACAAGTTAAAAATGAGGGTTTTAATTGTTAGAGGTATAGTGTTAACATAACAGCAATTTGTGGACTTATCATCTTATTGAAGAGGATTGATAAGTAATTTTGATTGTCAGATGTAAGATATTAACATGATATGAATTTGTGATGAACGGAGCAACTTTAAGGACATATAACTCTATTGAAGAGAGTCGATAAGTTGATTGTCAGAGGTGTGATATTAACATGACAGGAATTTGTTACGATCGAGGCAACTTTGAGGACCTATCGCCTTATTGGAGAGAGTCGATAAGAGGATTATCAGAGGTGTGATATTAACATGACAGGAATTTGTTACGATCGGGGCAACTTTGAGGACCTATCGCTTTATTAGAAAGAGTCGATAAGGGGATTGTCAGAGGTGTGATATTAGCGTGACAAGAATTTGTTACGATCGGAGCAACTTTGAGGACCTATAGCTTAGTGGAGAGAGTCGATAAGGGGATTGTCAGAGGTGTGATATTAACGTGATAGGAATTTGTGTACTTGTGACTTGAATGATATTTTGGGAATTAGCATCTCACTGGGGAGAATTGCTAAATGAGCTTATCATTAGAAGTGATGGACTTTGATACTTGTGACTTGAACAAGATTTGGGAAATTTATCACTCTGTTGAAGGGAGTTGATAAATTGATTGCAATTTGAGCCATTTTGGGGGTTTTATCGCTCTGTTGATTAGAGTCGATAAACTAATTTTTACAGAAGAATTGTTGTCACATCGGGGGTGATGCAAGTTGAATCCAAACTCTGTGGGGATGATGGTCGTCATAAGTGTAATGTTAACTTGACGACAATAGGGAATTTTGCCAACTAAATTAGCTTAAACTCTACTAAGGATGTACAGAGGTTTTAACAGCTCTCTATTAATAGGTTTCATGATACATGACCTTAGAGAATAAATATCATGTTGGAAGACGTAAAGGTTAACCTTACATTTAGGAAAACTAGAACACAAAGGTAGTCTCTGTTTAGGGTTTGAAACGCAAGGCTAAGCCCTGCGTTGAACCCTGGCAACGCGGGTCTGGGCCCAACATTCAGAATTTGAACGTAACTTCCAAAATCATTGCATTTGGTCCCAGGATAAGATTCTACGTCTGATTAGAAGTCTAAACGACCTATCTAATAATGTGGAAACCGCATTCAGGTGGGAGTTTCAGAACTCTGTGTCATCTACAGCATGACGGCTTATTATAAATAGACCTTTATCGGTCATATCAAGGGTCATTAACCACACCACCCATACCTCCACCTTAACTCTGTGAACGAGTTCTTCTCATTAGAATCTCTAGATTTTCGTTTGTCCTGAACCACCAACGGCCATGGTTTCGATGAGAAGGAGTTCTCGCCTGAAAGGGGTCGCAGAAGCGGCTCCAGTCTTGCTATCAACCAATGACATGGGGGGTGTTTCCGATTCCATGTCAGCATCGCCATCGACACCCTCAATGTGAGTGTCTGGTCATCGAGGTACGTACACATCATTGTTTACTTGTTTTTGACGAGTTTGTTCAAAACCCTAAATAGGTTCTTGGTTGACAATGACGAGAAAAACTTGTTTTCTTCTGATTGAAACACAAAATTGGGACTCTGTATTAATTATGAAATGTAGTGTTGACTCTTGCATTTTGAAATCCGAACGTGGGTCTTGATCCTTTATGTTTGAGATTGAAAACGCGGGTCTTGACCTCTATGTTTGAGATAAAAAATGCAGGTGTTTTGACCTTTGCATTTGAGATTAGTCTTTTAGACTTTCAGGAAGTTTATTAACTTCCACCTTTTTTTACAGCTCGAGATGATGTTCCCACTACTGAACCCCGCACATCGCGATCATTGGGAAGTAAGCCCCTTACTATAGAGGAGGTAGCTCGTTATGAACGAGATGCCCGAAAGAGGCAACCATTTCAACCTACCATCGTATCTGATGATGAAAAGGAAGAGTCGCCAAGAGATGACAACCCAGAGGATGCTCCCCTAATTCAACCCATCTCGATGATCTTCCCTGGCGAAGATCGAGAAAAGGTAACCCTCGACTCTCTCAACCTTAATCTTGAATGTATGATGTTCCCTATCAGGGGCTTAGAGAACGTGATGAAACAGGCCTTCTCTATCGTTGAACATGGTTGGGTACTTTCTCTGGATTTCATGCCCATATTGGGAGTGGCTTAAATGCTCTTGGTCGAGTAGATTATCGACAGGCTATGATCTGTGTGGATAAACTCCGTCACCACATAAATTCTATTCTCTATCTGGAACAATTGCTACACACTGATCTGGGGCCCAAGATTGAACAGGCCGTAAGTGTTGCCTAAATCAATAAGATGATTAAAGATGAAGTTCAGCGACAAAATATATCCGAAAAGAAGGCATACATTTGGAGCTTACAGAAGCAACGTCGTTCTGCCAGGGCGAGGTTTGTTGGAGGGGAAATGACTCAGGAGGCATTCGATCTTGGGGATGCCGACCTTTACGCCACCGTTTAAGTAGAGAAAGAGGCTCTTCAAGTGTTGCAACGACGGGTGACCACTGTTGTTGCTGTTACTAAGGATCAACTTTGGAAGAAGGCTGAACAAGAAGTTCGGGAGACGTATGCCAGGCTTATATCTCAAGTTAAAGCTGACCTTGCAACCTTTTCAATTATGTAGTCTTGATACTGCTCTTATTTTTGTTTTGTAATAACTTTAAATTATCGCCAAAACAATCATTGTCTGCCTAAGATGAACTGTTGACATTATTCTATTCTTTATTACTTCTTCTTTACTGTGTTTGGACTCTTAAGATGCCATAGTCATCATGTTGAATTAGAAATTCTCTTCGTTATCACTTAGAATAATTCTAAAAAATTTCATTCGTCAGAGGTGTAATATTAACTTAATGATATACAAGCTGGGGAAGGTTTACAACAGTTTATTACTCTTCATTGAAATGAATTCCAAATAACCAACCCCCAGTCTAAATATAATTGATTTCTTATCTTAGACTTCCCCAGGAATGTTAACATGATTTGTTACTCTCTATTCAATAAAACACGAATAACCGACACCCAGCCTAGGGAAAGTTGATTCATTATTTCATACTTGGCTGGGGATTAGGAGAAAGGGAGCTTCATGGCCTACGGGTAATATTTCTTGAGAAATTTCCTATTATTAGGCATTATGAGCCTATCATCTTTCTGGTTGATGAGACGGTATGCCCCATTCAAATACACTGATTCTATTACGAAGGGTTCTTCCCACTTAGGATTGAACTTCTCCTTAGTCTTGTGCATCATCGCTATGGGTTGTCTAATAGCTAGGACCAAATCACCTTTCTTGAAGGTCCTCTGTTTGACCTTATTGTTATAGGCTTTGGAAATTCGAGCTTGATACAACTCAATCTGTTGCTGAGCCTGAAGTCGCCTGTCGTCCAGTGCTTCCAGTTCTTGAAGGCGTAGTCGATGCTGCTCTTCATCTGTCATCCCAATCGCAAGGGCGACTCTTAGAGACGTGATCTGGATTTCTAACTGTAATACGGCTTCACAGCCATATATCAAAGAGAATGTGATGGCTTTTGTAGGGGTCTTCACCGTTGTGTGGTAGGCCTACAAACATTCGCCAAGCTTTTCATCCCAATCACGTCGGCTCTTGGAGACAAATTTCTTAAGGAGTTTCATGATGGTTTGTAGGCTGTCTAAAAATCACTACAGATAGCAGATCCCCATCAAACACCGATGATAGGAGTTACAATATGACGACTCTCACATATCAAAGAGCTAAAGTAAAGATTACAAAATGACGATCTTTGTAATGCTTTGACAGAAAGAGACTACAAATCGACGGTCTCTTCAAATCAAGACGGGAAGTCCTCCCCGCGTACCAGCATCAAGATGCGCCGTGTTCACAGCCGCTGACACAGTGCAAACGCACCTCACATTCAGCTCCAAACGCTACAAACGCAGCCCAAATCTAGCTGCCAACGCAACTCATATTCTACCGCCAACGCAACCTCCGAAAGCTACCAACGCAGCTTCCAAATCGCTGTAAACACAGCTTCCAATCGCTACAAATGTAGCTTCCAGACGCTGCGTCTGATCTTCCAGATGCTGCGTTCAAGCTTCCAGACACTACGTTTGAACGCATAATTCACGTAAGAACACGGATTTTATGTTTGACTCGTTCAAACACGAGCTGAACGGTTTCAAAACTGTTTCCCACGATCTGAGGGGATCACAACTCCACTCAGGAGTGAATTAAGGGGCGGTTACATCCCATAAGCCCCACTTAGGAGCGAATTAAGGAGGTCGTTACACCCCTTAATCCCTTATAAATAATTAAGAAATTAGCTTAGCTCTGATCCTTCTCTTGGGTAGCAAAGAAGAGATCTTGGGGGGAATTGCTGGAGCTTTGGAGATCGGCAACAGAGCTTTCTTCATCCTTGACTTATAGACCGATTTTGGTTAAATCAACTCTTTCATAGAGTTTCAAACTCGTTCAGAGTTCTAAAACTTGCCACGTAAGTTCTCCACAATATCAAATCGTGAGGAGAAGACCACATTCCAGTGAATCAAGACATTCGGATCGTCAACGGAGAGCAAACTCGACGCGAGCATTCGAGAGAGGCACTCCATCGCCACTGTGAAGAACCCAGAATTAAACAAAGGGAAGAATCCAGATCATTCTCCTCTCTTTTGTAATCGGAAATCCAAATTGTAATTAAGATTAAAGGAATACAGATCAAATTTCTTTCATTCTTTTTACTATAAAATTTCCACCAAACATGGTTTTGTTGAAAGCTTCCGCAAGGCCATTGGCTGGTGGATAATATATCGTCGATGCGACACTCTGGATTTTGAACTTGTCGCAGAATCCCTAAAAACCATGACTGACAAACTGTGTTTCATTTTCATGAACTATTCATCTTGATACACTAAAGCGGTAGATGACGTGATGTTTAATAAATTTGATCACGTTTGAAGCTTTAACTTCTTTCAACGGAATTACCTCTGCCCACTTAAAAAAGTAATCGGTTACTACCAAGATGAACCGATGTCCTTTGGTCATTGGCGAAGTGATGGGTCTAACAATATCCATTCCCCACATCTCAAATGGCCTAGATGCCGATGTTGGGTGCAGGTTCCCTGGTGCCTGATGAATGAAGTCACTATGGATTTAGCATGTATGACAATGTTTAGTATAGTCGATAGCATCTGAAAACATCTTTGGCCAATAATAGCCAATTCATTGGAGACGGTCTTCTAACTTAGCTCCGGATTGATGTGCTTCACACATCTCATCATGAGCTTATTTAAGAGCCTTATGTTCTTCTTTTCTAGGGAGGCAATGAAGTAAGACTCCATCATGTGATTTGTGATATAATATTTGAGAGACTGTATCGTAATAGAATCGAAGAGCCTTCCATTTGTTGGTGACCACTTCTTTAGAATCATCAGGTAGTATCTCGTACAAGACGTAGTCAATATATGGGAATCACCAATCTCTTGGTTCTAGCTCACTTGATGTTACACAGGCGATCTCCGATATTGTCTCATTTGAGTAGTGTTCTAAGGGAAGCTTTGGGTGGTACAAGTCATGGCCCATGGCGAATATCGTCGTCTCTTCTTTTGGTGGTAATGCTAGAGAAGTTGCCAACGATGCTAAAGTATCCACATATGTATTTTGGGCTCTGTTTTCATCGAAAGTCATTCTTGAAATGGAATCCATTAAAACTTTGGTCACTTATAATGAATTACACAATAAAATAAGAAAATTACAACTCTCTAGAAAATAACAAAGGAATCGTTTATCAACTACTGCTTTTGTGGGGACTTTTCCTGTGCCGGGGGTGTGTTAACCCGTGGACCACCAAATCACAGATTCTGATTGAATTATGAAAGCTTTGAGGATTCTTCCTTCGTTTATCAAAGTAAGAATTTGAGCGAATATCTTATTAATGTAAGATGTTCACTCTTCTAAAGATCAAGTCAGAGCTTAGATCTCTAAGAATCACTAAAAACTTTAAAAGCATTTATGAGGAATGAAGACTCTCTCTCTTGCTATAAATTCACCAAAAAGCTTAAGCTTCTTTGCTCTAATCTGCCCTTCTCCTTGGTCTCGTGTGTAGGAAGGTATTTATAAGGATAAAAGTCCATAACTGTTGAAATGGAAATAAAATAACTAACCAGCTACACTCTCTTTGGGCGTGTCAGTCGCCACTGCCACGACCTTTAGCGTGGCACTGTCCACTGCCGCGGCTAAAGAGGCAGTTTTAGCCACCTTCAGCCATGTTTGTAACTGTTTTCCCACTACTTTAAACCCACGAAATACCATTTTTATCGGCGTATAACCATCCTTCCACGTCAGTGCACGTTCTTCTTTTATCGTGATGCTACATGGACCCTCAGAAGATACTCAGAACCATCAGCAAATCACAAGAAAAAGCCCAATGAATACGCGCATCAGTGATGACTACCACACATACGCGCGTCAGAGATGACTACCGCTCATACGCACGTCAGTTATGACTGCCGTGCCAATGCGCGTCAGTGATGACTGCCGCGCCAATGTGCATCAGTGTACATTTGTGCACGTTGTTCTTCTATATTGCTTCACCTGTTTCTTTACTTCTTTTAGGCTTTGGATAATCCCCTCTAACTTAGAAACCAATACTCATTGTCTTCTCTTTGTCTTGAGCTGTATTTGGATATCTATAAGCATTTTTGACGCCTACAGGCTCGTGGGATGTATTCAATGAAGAAGCCTTCAAACTTCTGAGCTAGCTCTAGCAGGGCGAAGTAATATGGGACTAAGTCCTCATTATGTACTTCATATTCTCCTCGGACTTGATTCACAATAAGCTGAGAATCACCGTAAGCCTCGAGGTGTCAAATGTTGAGCTCTTCGGCCAACTACATCCTTAGTAGCAAAGCGTTGTACTCCGCTACATTGTTGGTGCATGGCTCGATTAGAGAGAACCCTCTTGGAATTACATGACCGCCTGGGGATATAAGTATCACCCACACGCCAGTGGTGATTTCTCCATTAGGGTTGGCTCTGGATGCACCATCAAAGAATAACTTCCATACCTGCATAACTTCTTGAGTTGTACAAGCTTCAGCGACTTCATCTGATAAATCTTCATATAATTTGGATGATTCAGATACCAGATGGTGGGCTAAGAAATCTGCCAAAACTTGACTTTTAATAGTTTTCTGGGGCATAAATTGCATGTCATATTACGACAGAAGGATCGCCTATTTCGCTAGAGGACAATTTAGAGAAGACGACTTTGTCATGAGCATTTTCAAAGGATTTACTTTGGTGATGACATGAATCAATTGTTCGACTAGATAATATCGCATCTTCTGGACAACAAATACTAAAGCAAGGCACTCTTTTTCCACCGGATTATACCGGTGTTCAGCTCTAATCATGGTTCTGCTAAGGTAGTAGATTGCCTGATCATATCCTTGGTCATTAATCTAAGCTAATAACACTCCAAGGGAATGATCCATGGCCCTTACATATAACAGGAAAGGTTTCCCTGATATTGGAGCCATAAGAACATATGGTTAAGTAAGGTATCTATTAATCTTCTCAAATACCTTTTGGCAATCTCCATCCCAAACGAATGAAACTTCTTTCTTCATCAGCTTGGTGAAGGACTAACATCGTCCTGAGAGGTTTGATATGAATCTCCGGATGTACCCCAATCTGCCTTGCAAGACTCTTAGCTCTTTGATATTTCTTGGAGGCAACATTTCTTGGTTAGCACGAACCTTTTCTGGGTCGAGAGAAATTCCCTTAGATGTGACTAAGAATCCTAGGAATTTTTCGCTAAAGACCCCCAAGAACGATTTAGTTGCATTCATCTTCAGTTGATGTGCTCGCATGATATCGAACATCGTCTTCAGATCTGCAAGATGATCGCCTCTGTTTTGGCTTTTTACCGTAATATCATCCACATAACATTCTATCTTTTTGCGTAGATGTTCATAAAAGATTATGTTGATGGAATGCTGATAGGTTGCACCAGCATTCTTTAGTCCGAATGACATTACCGTATAACAGTACATCCCCAGGGGTATTCTGAAAGCGGTGTGCTTTTCATCTTCAGGGTATATTTTGATCTGGTTATATCCTAAAAATTCATCCATGAAAGACATCCTGTCATATACCACAAGTATTGTCAATCATGATATCTGTGATAGGGAGTGGGACTTCATCTTTCAGACATGCGGTATTTAGGTCATGAAAGTCGATGCAAATTAGGACCTTACCATTTTTCTTAGGCACGCTAATAATATTAGCAACCCAGTCAGGGTGTTGTTCCTCTCTGATAAAGCCTGAGTCGATAACCTTCGTGACTTCTGACTCAATTGCTTCCATAATCTCTGGACAGAACCGGCGTTGTTGTTATTTGACGGGTTTCACATCCTGATCAATGTTAAGGTGATGCATGACTACTTTAGAATCAAGACCAGATATGTCTTCATAATTCTAAGCAAAGACGTCTATATATTCTCTGATGAGAGATATGAGGTTTTCTTTCTCAGGTAGTGATAAACTCTTGCTTATGAAGATCGGCTTAGGATCGGATTCATCCCCTATGTTAACCTGGATCACCTTATCTTCGGTGGGCGGCTTGCGCTATTCGAAGCACATATCCCATAAGATATTAAGACATTTGATCGAAGGATCATTGTTTGATTCAATTAATTCTTGGTCATTTTCTGCATCTTTGACCAGATGACTAACTGAAGCCATGTTCACAGACATGCTTTTAAATATTGGTCTGACACTTACATCGGATTCTCATGAGGATGTTCCAGACGAATGGTCTTGACACAGACAGTTACTGGTCTTATCTTCTAAAAAGGGAGGAGTTGAAACATAACCTAACCCTCTTTTAGTTTTATGGTAGTAATCAGGAGGTTTTTCTTCTGGAGTAGAAAGCCGAATCACCGCTCGTCTTCCTTTTCCAAAATTTAAACCTTCCTATTTACCAAAGTCATAGCCCATTCTTCTCATTATATGGATGGAATTAGGTTCATAATGAGGGAATTGGGGAGTTCTGGGATAATCCTCTGAACTCTCCTGACCAGGTAATTCGGAATTGACTTTCCCAAAATAGATGGGATTTTGCCCTTTTCTTTTAGACGAGACCATAAAGAAAGCCTTCTGCACATCCTCCATCTCTTCGAATGTGGCGAAGGATGATTTGAGGGGGAAGGTGAGTGATGTCTCAGTGCATAATGTGCGCCATGAATTAATACATGCATCTGTATCAGTCTCTATCTGTTCATATTCAGAGGTCACATCAAACAAGTACACCAAATTGAAATCTTCATTAATGTACCACTTGCCACCAAATTGAAATCTTTATTAATGTACCACTCGCCCTCACTCGGTACATTATTATTATTTTCATCCTGACCCATTACATTGAAATTCATCTCCCATGGACAATCTTCCTCAGGATAGAGCTCGATGTCAGCTTCATTGCCACTGTCGACGGCCCTGTTTGATTGCTCTGGCTCTTGAGAATCCAGGTAAAAGACCAAATCGGTGTTAAAGTTCTCCACCCCTTTGAAAGGTTGCTTCTTGGCAATCTGAGTTCTGACCTCTCCCTCCTCGTTATTATATTTCATGACCCGATAAAGAGTAGACGGGACAATATGATTCGCATGAATCAAAGGTCGTCCTAACAACAAATTGTAAGACGTGTCCGCATCTATAACGTAACAAGTCACTTCAGACTTGAGATCTCTAATTTGACACTTAAGTTTGATTTTACTCAAGGGACGTGTGCTATTGGCGTTGAAGCCAAAGATGGTTGTTTGGGTAGAACTCAGCCAGTGCAGAGCAATCCCTAGGATTTGCATGACCCTATAGCGCATGATGCTAAACGCTAAGCCTTGATCAACTTATACCCGACTGATCTCAGAAGAGCCGATATACCCCGTATAGTACAGAGGTCTATCATGCTTGTGTTTAATCTGCATATCTTCCTAAGTAAATGATATGTGTGGCAGACTTCTTATGGCTTGTAGATATTGTACACAAAATTGTCCTTTAGAAGCTTCTAGAACTGGAGTAACTGTTGGCCTTCTTTTTTTTATGATGTTTAACAAGTAATTTACCACTAACGTTGTTTGTCTAGTGTCTGTGGTTTTTTCATTTATTGTAGACAAATAACAAGTTAGAGGATGGATGGAATAGAGCCTCAACGATCATATTCAATGGAGGTTGGCGGAAAAGTGGAGTGAAGCCTATGCATTCAAGTCAAGATCTAAGTTCAAGCTTCTTCCGCAATGTTTACCAAGAAGAGCTTCATTGAAGATCACAAGCTTTGGTAAATTAGTTTAGGTGTTATATTATGTGTGTTCAATACTTCAAGCTGAATTTCATACACACACACGTTTATTTTGATTTATCGTTGTTTTGGATTATAGACTTATTAACACGATGATATATCTTTTATCAAGTCTATAAACCTATTGGAAAGTGTTTTGAAACTTGTTTGGAATGAATTTGTCAAAATCAAGTTTTAACAAGTTTTGTTCGTGCATGTTTAAAGTTCATGTTCGTGCATGTTTTTACAAAACAGATGAGTTTTCACAATTGAGAAATATAATTTGAAAAATTTCTTTGTATACATGTTTATATTTATATATACAAACATTTCCCCAAGTTTTACTAATTTTAGACTTGTTTTGTTATTTTCAATTGAATTTACAAAAATGAGTTTTCAGCAGTTTTTTAGAAACTGTATATCTTTGTTAAAAAAGTTATTTATTATAAATGAGAAGTGATATTTCAGAAATTTTTTCTCTGACATGTTTACATACATGTTTGGAAACGTCCCTAAACATTTCATGATTTTTGGAGTTGTTTTACTGTACCCAATTGATTTTACAAAATCGTGTATGTCAGCAGATTTCGGAAACTGTATATCTGTGTTCAAATAATTATTTCTCACAAATAGAAAGTGATATTTAAGAAATTCTTTCTCTGACATATCTTTCTACATATTTAGATACTTATATCAAAATTTAATAAATTTTAAAGTTGATTTATTATTTTTAATTGATTTTACAAAATCAGATACACAAATTCCCAGAATGCTGGATTTTGGGTATTTTGGTCTTTTTACCCTATAACGGCTAGTAACGGCTAGAAACGGCTAGTTTTTGTTTTGGGGTGTTTTTGGCTGATATTTTGGGTTGTTATAAATACTCCATTGCATTTAACTCTCCCACAAAAAAAAAAGAAAAGTTTTAAAGAGTTTTATAAGTTTGTTTAAGGGTTCCTAAGTGAGTTTAAGAGTTTGGTTTGTGAAGATATTTTCACAAGAGCTTGAGGAGATAATCTTTTGGTATTTAAAGCTTCACTTCATCTCTCTCTCTCTCTTGTCATTCATTGGAGAAGTTTTCTAAACTCTATATCTAGCTTTATATTCATTTGTTTAATTATCATTTATCAAAGCTAGTTTTTATATTGAGTTTAGATTTGATTTTTCTCATTGTTACACACACCCACTTGAGCTTTTAGTATTTACATACATAGTATAATTGGGGTTGTGAGAGATTGTAACATTGAGTTGTGCTAAATTGAGTTCTCATCTATTGTAGAGAATAATTTATTTATATTGTGAGCCTAAATTGTGAGATCACATTGTATTACACTAGTACACCGAGAGGAGTGTGTGGTGAGAGACGGGGTTGTTCCAAGAGGAGTGGCATCGGTAGTAAAAGCCTAGAGAGAGGTAGTAAATCCGACCACTTGAGGGAGACACGGGCTAGAGACCAACACTTGATGTGGTAGTTAGTGTGTATACATTGTGAGTGTTGTAGAGTTTTCGGTTAGCTAGAAAATCGAGTGTGTAGAGTTTTCGGTTAGCTAGAAAACCGAGTGTGTAGAGAAGTTCCAGCTTTCAAACCGGGTGTGACAATAGTGGAGATCTCCTCGAGGTGAGGAGCGGAGACGTAGGTCGTGGGGACCAAACTCCGTGATCATATTGATTGTTTGAGTTTGTCATTGGCGTTCTTTTACATTCATGCTTATTGTTTATATCGCCTTTGTCATTTGCTCTCAGTTTATATTGTCCACTATCTTATTTATCTTGTTTATATTTATATCACCCTTAGTTTCATATCCTTGCATATATATCTCATAATATAACTCTTTTCTAGGTTATATCCTTTTGTTCATATTGTTTATTCTTGCACATAACTCTTGTATATCTATCTTGCAAGAATAATTTGTTTTAATTGGTATAAAATTGGATTAGATTAGCATAAGACCCTATTCACCCCCCTCCCTCTAGGGTCCAACGGTAACTTGAGTAATAAAGCTCTCTGTGTTCGTTAAAGCTTTATTTAGAGCTTCCCTCGTGGTCTTGGACAATCACAAGAGCTCGTACAATGTGATCCTCGTAGGGATGCTAGCCAATTGCGCCATGATGTTGAATCGGAAGGGAGTACTTGATCCTCCAGTCTCCTGTTGAAGATGGTTCTGATTGAAGCGGAGCTCTTTCTATTTTCCTTTGTTAGTTGTCTTCTTAGGAGAAGAACCCCCAGCCTCCTGAGCTTATTCTTCTGCTCCTTGAGCATCTTGGCTATAGTTTTTCAAATATACTTTCCCTGATTGGGTACCTGGGTTATCTCCTTGATTTGCTGCAAGGACAATCCTCTCTTCTTATGAGTCTATGAGAGGTTTGAGATAGTCATCATCCTCATTTATAGAAGGGCTAATTATATTGGTTGACTTAGCCTTACCTCTATTCTTCTTCGTTGATGCACTTATCCACTGCTGATCTTCAACTAAGTTAGGATGAGCCCATATGATTTCTCCTTTTGGTGTGGTCAGGGGTACCAAACCTTTGTCCTTCTGACCATGCGGGTCAGCATTATTCATGTGTATTTCTTCCTTAGAGATAGGGATAACACTAGCCATGGACACTACGAGAGAAAAATCTCTGAACTGGACCGATATCAAATTGGTGGATACGGTCTTCTGTTCTGGTTTCAGCTTGAGTACATTAGCATCGACCAGATGTTACAGAATGTCCTTGAAGATATAGCATCTCCTCGTTAGATGTCCTAGCATTCTGTGATATCGGTAGTAGTTAGGATTGTCTACTTTCTCTGCTTCTTCAAGTTTCTTTACTTAATGAAGTTTCATCTTGTTGTTCTTCCGAAGTAGCTGAAATAGGGTGTCCATATGTTCCTCCTTGAAAGAGTACTGTTTGGATGCCCTCTATTGATTCGATGTCTTGCTCTGCTTTGCAGGTGGTGCTCAGGTACTGGTATCGACGGCCAGAGTCTTATTTCCTTTGGATCTAAGAGCATTTCCTTGGTTGCGTTGCGTTTGCAGCTTTGGCTTGTTAGCTTCTTTAGCTCTGACTCGGGCAACAATCTCTTTGGCTTGCTCTCCTTATGAGACCAACTGCTTCCGAGAGCGACATTCCGCTACTCCTATTTGGGCCAGGAGATGGGTCTTTAAGTTATGCCTGCAAGTTTCTACCAAAGTAGATTGTGTCATACCTGATGGGCATCGTAGGGCCATACTTCAGAACCTCTCCATAAAGGCCTTATAGATTCTCCCTTCCTCTACTTGGTGGCGAGAAGGGTCAGAACAGAGACTTATGAATTATCTTCAAAGAACCTGGCTAAGAAAAACTTTTCTAGATCTACCCATTTTTAATAGACCTAGCAGGCAACTTCATGAACCATTCGAAGGCAACCGCTTTAAGGGTGCTGATGAACAAACGTGTCAATATGGAGTCGTTCGCTATCGTATCTCAAGTCTGCGACTTGAAGTAATAGATGTGTTGGTTCGGCGATCCCGTACCGTCAAAAGCTTACAGAGTTGGGGCATTGAATTTTGAAGGATAGGAAGTTGTGTCCCATTCTACGGGATAAGGCCGCACTACTCCACCATCTTAGAGCTCGCTCCCATTGGCAATTGCATTGAGACGAGCTTCCAATTCATCCATCTTGGCTGACTGAGGATCATGCTCATTCTAACCCTCCTTCTTTTCTTCAGATGTGGACTTTATGCTGTGAGCTTCGTGGTCCGAATTCTCATTCACTTTATCTTTCCCCTTTGACGGTTTCGTCTTTCTGGAGGATTCAGCTTTTTAGACCTTTTTCTGCGACAAGCTGAGCCATCAGGTGTTTGGTTCAAAAGTCGCTGCTGTGGAATTCATTATAACTTTGTTCGATTACAACAAATTCGAAAGAATAATCTTTTTTATAAGACTTTTTCTACCAACAAAGCAAAAAATTACCACTCTTGAGAAAACAAACATCACGAAAAATCGTCTATCAATTTCTGCGGTTTTGCGTGGACTTTGCCTGTGCCTGGGAACGCTTTGGTTCGTGACGCCGATTCACGAATCGTGATAGAGGGGGCTTATGATTCTAAACTTCGTTAATCGAAGTAGAAATTGAAAACCGATATCTTATCGAAGTACAGATAGTCGTT
>NC_033797.1:16650202-16665504 GCF_001876935.1 Asparagus officinalis
ACCATAGATGTCTGTCTCGCCCAGCGATGACAGTAAATACTATCCCGGAAAATGACAGAGTTCTGCCTGTAACCGCTGCTCCACGTTTCCAAACTCCGTATTATATTTGCAGTTATCCACGTGGATTTTCACCCACGATGTTTATCCCACGTCTCTTGGAGTTAATGGACACGCTGCTAGGCAGCTTGACAAAGTGTGTTTTGACCCATCTTTCAACACTGTCCCGTAGCGAGACAGCAAATACTGCCGCTCGCGCGAGACAGCAACAGTCTGTCTCGCTGGCGAGACAGAAAATACTGATTCGCTAGCGAGACAGAAATAACATGGTCTCGCTGGCGAGACAGCAAAGGTACTGTCTCGCTGGCGAGACAGAACAATACTGTCTCGCTAGCGAACAGCAAATACAGTGTCTCTGTGTCATGCGAGCACAGCAAAGTCTGTCTCGCGCGAACGCGAGACAGCAAATACTGTCTCGCTGGCAGACAGCAAAGCCTGTCTCGCTGAGCTAGAGACGTTTCATCACTTGTTTTGATTTTTCCCAAAAACAGTATAATCCTTTCTCGTGATTTTTTGAGTGATCTTCTCTATGTTTGGGATATCTATTAGCATTTTTTGACGCCTACATCAGGTCTCGCAGTTAATTAAGAGTCTCTTGCTAAGTCTGGAGCACGGCCTTATGTTCGTCGACCCTCCTTTCTAGGTCATCTGAGCTCCCTGTCATATAAACAGAATTCTCATGTGCTGCGAAAGAACTCGAGGATTAAGACTCCGTGATGGCTGAGTGCTCCTCATTAGAAGTTGCTTCTCTAGCCAGCCGTTTATAATTGACAGGAGGAATAGCTCGTGTCCAAGTCTGGGTGTGTCAGTATATCCCTTCGAACTCATCACAAATTTCTTTGACGGTCGACGAATGGTTTGTTTCCTAGTCATCAGAGCTAGGAGAAGAGGTTTTCCCTCTACCAATCATGGTGATAGTAACCGCAGGATATTCGGTCTCTGAAGTCTTCTTCTTATAGCATCATTGTCGCTTGTTAGGTCAGGCAACGTTTGTCAATCGGTCAATTACTGACCGCCTTGGTTCGGAGGTGCAGCATGGGCATTCTGAGAGGACTGTAGAGATAAGTTGCTCACAATGACTTGAATGAGCGGCTTGTCGCGCTGATCTTTTTCTTGAAAGTAACTCCTTTAAATCAAATATCTGGGAGATTCTCTAACAAACTATGAGGTTAGAGATGGAACCCTCTATCCCTCAGTGGGCAGGACCGGTTCTTGTTGAACATGGATGTTGAATCCACGTTGATCTCTTTGGACACAACGGATCACGTCGCGTTCTGAAGAAGGAACATGAGGGTCGTGTTCTGTTTGATTAACGCTAGACCAAAGTCTATGTTTTGTTGGTGAAACGCATCTATTGATGTTCGATATCACACAACCAATAAGATCTATCTGCTGATGGATGCAGCTCAGATCTTCACACTGATGACAAAGAGTGAGAGAATGAGAGATGGGAACGCTTCCTACTTTGACTTTATGCCTGGTTCTTAGAGTTCGGGATGAACAGATGACCTACACACGTAAGAATCGTGAGAGGAATGAGCTTGTTTCCCCATGGTACCTCCGATGATCAAGTCAGTTGGTGAACTTGAGTGGAGTGAAAGAAGAACGATGTATATATCCTTATGCAGTATGTGCTTTTATTTTGGGGGTTTTAGGTTGCGAACCTGTTGACTTGCCAATCCTTTTTTTATGATGAATAACATCTGTATTTGTAGGGGATGCCAAGAGCAGATTGGTCACTTTATGAGTATTCTGTAAGATGGTGGTGAGGGGTGAGCTAGAGGCTGAGTCACCCTTTGTTCCATACGTGTCGGTTTATGAGTGACGGGAGGTCACTTCAGCAACATTGGGAGTCAGTAGCCGACGAGTCTCATCGGTTTGTGAGTGATGGGAGGTCACTTCAGTAATATTTGGAGCCAGCAGCCGACGAGTCTTGTCGGTTTGTGAGTGACGGGAGGTCACTTCAGCAACATTAAGGGCCAGCAACCAACGAGCCTTCAGACGGCTGAGGACGGGGACATAATGATGATCATCAAAGGTTAAATAATATTGAGAAGTAATATTCTGGGTCGTCCTCGGGAGGGGGACATAATGATGATCATCAAAGGTTAAATAATATTGAGAAGTAATATTCTGGGTCGTCCTCGGGAGGAGTGTCAGCTAACGCTGAGTAGCGATCTTTTGATATGAAGAGGATAGACTGAGTCTGCCTCTCGAGTCGCCTTTGAGGAATGATGTCGACTCGACTGGGGGAGTGACGACTCGTCTATCCTTCAGATCGACTCTGAGGAGTGTTGAATCTCTGGAATGCTGATTTTTGTACTAACTAACATTGCCTTCTGAGTTGGCAGATCGCGTCGGCTCGACTGAGGGGTCGAGATGCCTTGAGTCGACCAACAATATCTTCTGAACCGGTCCGCCTGGTGGGTAAAGGTGTCAGCTTGCGGGGTTGCATATTTGTGGAGAATAGGGGACACCCTATAACAGCATCCTTACGGGTCGTGATTTTGTTGGTTAACGCATTTTTGAGGTCTGTATTTTTTATCTTGAACGCGTTCCTGAGATCTGCATTTCGGATCTTTGACACACTCCTGAGGGTTGCGTTCTATTTTGAAAACGCTTCCCTAAGGGTTGTATTTTGATATTAAAATGCATTCTTGAGGATTGGGTTTTGGTGTTGAAACACATCCCGGAGGACTGCATTTTGTTTTTGAAACATGCCCCTGAGGGCTACGTTTTAAGTTGATTATGCGTGGCTCATACTTGGGCTAGTCAACACAGCACTCAAGTTGAGGCTCACAAACGCTTTTGCAGTGATATCATCTGCATTGATGGAGTTAGTCGATGCAATAGGCCTCTTTTGACCCGATACACGTTTCTTTGACGTAGTTGTGAGATCTTCGACTCGTTTAACGAGTCCAGCAGAGGCCGAACCCACTCTTTCAGAGGAGGGGTTGTCCGAGCCTTGTAGCTCAAAGGGTAGGGCCTCCTTTGATGGCTCAGCAACAGTTTTGATCTTCTTGGAGACTTTACGATTCTTACGCATGGCCTTGGGGCTAAGAGATCCAAAAAAAGTACCTCTTCGTACTTGTCTTGGTCGAATTCCACGACGAGAGTCTCTATATTCTTCATCAGTGAGGTTGACCTCAGATTAGGCTACCACTTCTATATCAGTGAAGCTAGTCCCTAGCAGAATCACCATCTTTTGTTTGAGGGAAAATTGAAGAAGAAAATAGAGAATTGAATTTATATTATTCTTTCTGACAGACTCAGAAAAAGAATTAATTACAATTCTCTTGATACAAATTTCTCTCTAACTGGCTTAGAAAAAGAAATTACAATCTTCTCGATTGGTTTTTCGATTTACAAAAGAAAGAAGGGATCGACGGAGACCATTCACTTTGTTTAACATGAGTTCTCCTTAGTGTCGATGAGATGCTTCCCTCGAAACTCATGTCGAGTTTGCTTCTCGTTGACGGTCTGACGTTTCACCTCGTGAAACACGGTTGAATCCTTTTGGTTTTGACGTCGTGGATAACTTGTGTGACACGTTTAAACAGAACTCTTAACGAGTTTAATAACTCAAAGCGAGTTTGAAACTTTGTAAAAGAGTTAATTTAAACTAGAATTTGGTTAATAAGCCAAGTACTAAAGCTTCACAATTTTGGTTGCTGAAGGATCATCTAAGATCTCTCCCCTCCAGAATGTCGATCTCCACAGATTTTCAAATGACCAAAAATCTAGCCCCTAACTCAGTTGAGTTTGTTGAGATTTATCGGGGATTAAGGAGTGTAATCACCCCCTTAATCAGCTGCTAATGAGCAAAAATCCCTCAAATCATGGAAAAAACAATTTTAAAACCGTTCAGCTCGTTTGAATGAGTCAAATGCCAAGACTGTATTCTGGAATGAAATTTGCGTTTGAACACAGTGTTTGCAAGCGGCGTTAGCGGTTTTTGGAAGCTGCATCGGGAAGCAGATGGAAATTGCGTTGACACCAGTTAGAAGCTGCGTTGGCAGCATTTAAGAGCTACGTTTGGAAGCGAATGGCAGCTGTGTTGGCAGCATTTAGGACCTGTGTTTGGAAGTTGTGCTAGCAGCATGTAGGAGCTGCGTTTGCAGCTGGATTAAAGCTGCATTAGCATTGCTTTGACCCTAGAACGAGGCCACTTGAATTTCATTTCTGGGATATAGAGACGAGCTCTGCATCTTGGACTGAAGAGATCGTTGACTTGTAATCTCTTTTATCAAAGTGTTACAAAGATTATCATTTTGTAATCATTGCTTTAACTCCTTGAAATGTGAGAGCCGTCAGATCGTAACTCTCGTTGTTGATTGTGAAGACTGCTAAATCAGAGCTTTTATCGGTTGCCATGAAAGTTATCGATTTGTAACCTTTCCCTATCTACGTAAAAATCTTCTAATTGTAGTCTTTACTTATTGATATAAAAGTTATATGACTGTAACCTTCATTGTTGAGTTGATGATGCGGAAGTCATCAGATTGTAACTTCCATCTTTGGTGTTAGATGGGGATCAGCTGTCTGTAATAATTTTTAGATAGCCTACAAATATCCTTGAGTCTTTCTCATAGTATTGAGAAAATGCTAATCAATTTCAATTTTCATGACTCTAAATCTGTCTCCACACCTTATGATTCTTCTATATCTTTGAAGAAGAATGATGGTGAGAATGTATCCTAGCTAAAGTATTCTTAGCTGATTGGATCTCTCCTATACATATCCAACCGGATCAGACCCGATATAGCTTATGTTGTAGGGAGACTGAGCCGGTATACCGGTAACCCTAGCAAAGATCACTGGTTTGCCTTGGAAAGAGTATTTAAATACTTAAAAGGCACGGTTGACTATTGCTTGACTTACACTAGGTACCCTGATACTATGGAAGGGTAAAGTGATGCTAACTGGGTCACGGATTCTAACAGTGTAAAGTCTATATCTGGATATGTATTCCTTTTTGGTGGTGCTGCTGTATCTTAGAAATCCTATAAGCAAATAGTAATTTCTAGGAGCACCATGGAATCTGAATTGATTACTCTTAATACCACTTGCACAGAAGCAGAATGGTTAAAAGATTTACTCTATGAACTTCCTTTGGTCCCTAAACCCTCTCCTCCAATTTCCATTCATTCTGATTCTAGATCCACCATAGAGCTTCTAAAGCAAGTGCATGTAAATAAAAAACTGAACATACATATTCAAATAATATATAAATCTGTATAACGCCTGCTAGGCAAAGTTATGATCTTAGACTTTGTAAAGTCTGAGAAGAATCTTGTTGACCCTTAGACTAAGGGTTTATCCAGGAGTGTGGTTTTGGATTCATCGATGGAGATGAGGTTAAGCCTATAAGTGAGGTAACTGACAGTTGTAACCCAACTTTTATTTGGAGACTTAGTCCTAATATAGGTTCAATGTGGTAGAAACAAACTGGACTAGTGACACTCATGTGGAGCATCGACCTAGATATATTCATATATCATTATGTAAAATCTTCTATTACCTCTTCTCTATGGTGACGATGCTCTTATGATACAGCTGGTTAGGCTGAGTTTACTCTTAATAAGTCTGACGCATGTATTGTGGATGGTATTGTGGATGTCAATGAACTCACTAAGGAAAGGTTCAAAGCTGAAAGCTACCTCTCCCGAATTCACGATACGAAATGTTGCTCAACCTATATTTATTTTATGATTTATTGATTTATTTATTATTTTTTAGTTTTCAGTCAATATTGCATTGGGGGGGGGGGGGGCTATTTGGCTATGTTGTTCATGAAAAGGAAATTTTGCCTTTGTGAATAGTCTCACATGGAATAGTGATGGGAATAGTAAGGGGTTTATATTGGAACACTTCTTATTGGGCTTTGAGTAGTGTTTTGGGTTTTGTATTGTGTTGGCTTTGCATAACACACACGCGCGCACGCGCACGCCACGCCTCGCCTCGCCTCGCCACACACGGATACAATTTTTTGGTTATCAAAACATTAATTTTTTTAGTTTTGACTCAGTCATGAGAACGTGTGTAACGGCTCCGAGAACGTGCGCGATATTAGGGTAACGGGTGCACGAGATGTGGAGAACGTTCGCAGCAACGGCTACTGCTTCCGACTCCTATAAATAGAGGCTTCCCCGTTCGGAAAAATACACAGAAAATAATCTCTTCTCTCCTTTTCTCAAACGAGAGTTTCTCCCTCCTCCTCTCTCTCAAAATTGTTGGATACTGTTAATTTTCTTTTGGGCAACGTTCTTCATCTGAGCAGAATCACTACCTCTCTCGCCCGAGTACAGAGGTCGGCCAAATTCCGAGGGTTTTTACCGCTAGGGGAGAAAGGACCATCTGCTCCAGGACGATAGATGGGTCTTCAATCTTCTAGGACAGTGTGTACACGATTGCTCCCGATCAGGCCAGAATTTCTGATTCTTTATTTTCGAATTTTTATGCTAATATTTTTCAATTTTGACAGCAGTTGCTACGAGGAAATATATGGCTTATGCAAATGATAAAGTAAGAAAATATGCCTTTTATTCATTTATTTATTTTTATAGGAAAAAATATGCCTTTCGTGCACAACTATGTATGATTTTGAGTAACAAGCTTTGCATACGTCCGTAACGTCCCATCGTGCGTTTTTCCCGTTCGCGTGATCTCTTATTTAGATCTAAGAAAGTCTTGATATACTAACCTTTCTTTGGAATAAGTTAAGTCGTCATCCTTGACCATATATCCACAATGAACTTTAGACTTGTTTAATTAGTGCAAAGAAGTATTAAAGTAAACAAAGTAATTTAATTCAATAAACCTCAACAAGACCTTACCTAACCAAAACAAGCGTGCGTTCTCGGTGATTTACCTTGAATTGGAAATGCACTCTATCTATGTATTATATGAAGTCATGTCAAACTATAATCATTTGGACATTGAAGAATGAAGATCACTATATCTTTTAGCTGAATTCTTTTTTAAGAATTTTATTCTTTCCCTTCATTGGGTTGTTAAACCTGACTAAAGCAGGTAATTAATGTTTTAATAACTAAACTTTAGTAATTAAGTCTAAATCCATTAACTTAATTATACGTACATTGAACTTGGCTTTAGATCAAAAGGAATCAGATCAAAGTGCACTCTAATTTTAATAACTAATTTGAATTAACCTTCTAAGTCCAACACTAGAAAAGTTGTATGTTAAGATCAATTCATTGAAAACCTCGGAACAATTTGATTTACTTTTGAAGCGGTTCTGATTATGATATCAAATTAATTATCTTTCAACTATTAAAAAAATACTCCTTAACTAAGAGCGTTTGGATACCATGGCGTTTTTGCCGTTTTCGTTTTTTTTTTTCAAAAAAAACAATGAAACGCGTTTGGCAACCGAGGCGTTTTTTTAACTTGACTCTTTACAAAATCTAAAAATTAAACACTTTTCTCAAAACACCAAAAAGGTGTTTTGAGATTCCGTTTTTTTCATCTAAGCCGCCGCCGCCGTCGGCCCGCGCCCGTCGCCACCACGCCACGCCGCAGGTCGTCGCCACCACGCCACAGCCGGCACGGTTCGCCCGCACCACGTCGCGTCGGCGGGTGGCCGTCTCCCGCCACGTGCCTGCCCGCCTCCCGCGTCGCCGACGCGCACCCGCGCCGCGGCCCGCCGCTTTGCCCACCATCGCCACCGCGTCGCCGCGCGGGGTGGCGCCAACCCGGCCACCCGGCCGCCGTTGTTCGCTCGCCTGCGCGCTCGCTCGCCCGCCGGCCCGTCCCGCCTGCCCGCCCCCGCGCCGCTGATCGTGCCGCCGGCCAGCCCAACCCACCGTCGTCGTCGCCGCGGTTCGCCCTGCCCGCTCGCGGCGCCCTGCGCCGCCGCCAGCGCCGCCCGCCACCGTTCCTGGCGCCCACCGCGCCCGCGACGCCCACCAGCCGCGCCCGTCAAGCAGCCGCGCCGTGACCGCCTTTACGGCCGTCATCGCCGCCCGTCAGCCGGCCGCCGCCGCAGCCCGCCGCCCGGCCACCGCGCCGCCATGCCGCGTCGCGCCCTGCCGGCGCCACCGCGCCGCCCGTCGGCCGGCCGCCGACCACCCGCCCGCCACCGCCGCTATATAATAGTAACTAACAATGGTGTTTTCAAAACACTTTTGAAAAAAAACGTCTTGGCATAGTGTTTTTCTAAAAAACACTACAAAAAAAATCGCCTTGGTATCCAAACAACATTGTGTGATTGTAAAAAATTCTCTGAAAATAAAAAGCAAATAGTGATTAAACTGGACAGGATTTAACCTATTCATAGGGAACAGAGTTAGACTAATTTATTTTATTCCATTTTTTATTTTAAGTAATAAATTATCTTAGACGTGTTTAACCATTCATCAACATATGTTTAGATCCCTGTAAAGACAAAGTAGGATTAATAGGCCAAACCAATAATTGATCTAAATTGAAAGTTAAGTGATAATGATTATTAATACATTATTATTTATAAACTACTAATATTTTGATAAAACTAAAACTAATAACGTACTAAAAACAGCTAATCATTACAAGAAATCAATTTCAAGTGAATTAGCGTGTTGATTAAAATAGTACTAACAAGTGTTATGTCCGTGTCTGCACAGGTGGATCTGCTTTTTTTTTTGTTTTTTATACTAAAGTTAAGGTGAGGTACATTGGTATAAAACAATTTGAGAGGAAAGTTTACAATTAAAATGATTTGAGGGCATATTTAAAATTACATTTTTTTTAGGTTGTGAAGGTGCTCTGATACCAATTAAAAGCACCCTAATGCCACTAGGAAGGAACCCTAGAGGGGGTGAATAAGGTTTATGCTAATCTAATCCGATTTATGCCAAATTAAAACTTATTAACAAATATCCTAGCAAATTAGAGATACTACAAGATATATATACAATGACATGAAACTAACACAAGGGTGAAATAAACATAAACAAAATAAACAAGATAATGGACAATATAAACAAAAAACAATTGACAATGGTGATATAAACAATAAGCACAAATATAAATGAACGTCAATGACAAATGCAAACAAACGATATGATCACGAAGTTCGGTCCCCATGACCTACGTCTCCGCTCCTCACCTCGAGGAGATCTCCACTATCACACCGGGTTTTCTACACTTACCCGAAAAATGTTTACACCTCACAATGTCGGTTTTCAACGCTCACCGATCAACGTTCACAATCACTCACAATGTAACTACACTAACTATCACCTCAAGTGTTGGTCTCTAGCCCGTGTCTCACTCAAGTGTTAGGAATTATAACCTCTCTCTAGGTATTACCACCTACCCCCACTTCTCTTGGGACGACCACGTCTCTCATCACACACTCCTCTTGGTGTACTAGTGTATTACAAAGTGAATCCTTACAATTAAGCACAACAATAAGATTTGTTCTCTACAATAGATAAGAACTCAATGTAAGCTCATACTCTAAGTCATAAAATCACAACCCAAATTATACTATGAATGTAAATACAATAAGCTCAATGGTTGTGTGTGAACAAAGAGATTCAATAAAAACAATTAAACTCAATATGCAATCTAGCTTGTGAAATTAAGATCAAACATATAAAATAGCTAGAATTGAGTTTAAGGAAACTTCTCTATAGATAACAAGAGAGAGGGAGAAGAGTGAATGCTCAAACACCAAAGGATGATCTCCACTTGCTCTTGTGAAAATTGCTTCACAAACTAAACTTGGAACAAACTTAAACAAAACTTAAAACCCTTGTAAAACTTGTTTTAAACACTTCTTGATTAATTCAGAAGTTAGGATATGTGGGGGTATTTATAGGAAACCCCAAAGCCAAGAGAAAACCAACAAAACCAGCAAAAAGACAAAAATAGAAAAGCTGAAAAAAACTAACCGTTAGGCCATCGGTCGACTGATCAAAGAAAAATTGTTTTCATATCCAAAAAAAATTTAAAACATAATTTTCAAAACCAAGAAAAAAATAAAAACACTAAAATTCTTGGTTTAAAAATCAAATATATTTTGGTACCCAAGTACTTGTGGTACCAAAAGATTTAGGTACATGACCCCTATCTTTTAAGCTCAAAGCCCTTGGGTTATGAACCCATTTGGACGCATTTTGTTCACTAACACGGTCAAAACAAAAATCATGCAAATGACCATTTCGATTGCAATATGTGAAATAGAACGGGTGAAATGGTTTGTGTTGACCAAACACTTTTGCACGTGAAACATTTGCAAATAAAGATTGTCTTTTAAATTCATTTTACAAATATGAAACATTATTAAACAAACGTGGTTTATTTGAAGAATTTGGCAAAATTGAACATTTTCTTAAATCAAAACAAAACTTTGCCAAATGGCCAAATCTACCATAAAAATTACATTGCACAAGAGCATGCTTATGATTAACAATAGGTGCATGTGCATGTGTACAACATAATGAAGCTTTATGAGATACACAAGAAGCATTAATATTTTTGTGTTTGTATGCATCATAGAAAAATTTAGATAAATGGCCTTTACGACCACAAATAGAGCACTTGTAAATTTTTCTATACATGTGTGCATGATGTACATGATGTTTAGATGCTTTAGCATGAGGCTTAGCGCACATGATCATAAGCTTTTTATTGTTAACAATACATGTTTTGAGAGTTGAATCTAAAGATGAAATGTGATTTTTAACATTATTCAACTCATCATTAGACACAAATGCATTGGAACTAGAAGTAGATGAAACATGATCATTTTTAAATGAGTCTAACTCATTTCTAATAGTTTCTATTTCTAACATGGCATTGTCCTTTTCATGAGTTAAACTAGCAACATTTAAGATTAAAAAAACATGATCCAACTTTAATTTTTCATTGTTTTCTTTTAGGATCACATTTTCATTAGAAATAGTCTCAAACCCTGATGCTAACAACTCATGATCGGATTTCAAAATTACATGCTTGCTTTTTAAATTGATAAAATCATTTTACAATTTCTTGTAGGCATGTGCTAATCTATCATATGCACAAGCGAATTCACTAATAGATAATTCATCATCAGAATTGGAATCGCTTACCACACTAGGATTATCCCCTAGTGGACGTGTGCATAATGCTCAATAGAACTTGAAGAGGAAGCCGCCAAAGCTCGTCAGATCGCCTCCAAGTTCCCTTGATGTGCTTCTATAAATTTTCCCAGTTTGTAAGAACTATCAAAAGAATCAAACTTGTTAAACATAGATGAATCAAATACATTTAATAAAAACTCTAACATAAGCTTGTTCATTGTAAACATCTTTTTATCATTTTTGCTCCACTTGAATTTTTCAAAGTGGACACAATATAAGCATTATCAATAACTTCCCACAAATCGATATTATTAGATTCAAAAAATATTTTAAATCTAAAACACCATTGGTCATAAGGGAAAACATTGAATTTTGGAGCAATACTAGGATCATAGCCTAAACAAGATGTGCCATACATATCCATAATTGTAAAAATATGCAAGCAATACAAATACAATCAACACTAGATTAACACAATAAAATAACTTGGATCTTTAACTCAAGGCGATTAGACCTTAAATCAAAGAGCACCAAGCTCTGATACCATCCATCCTCCAACATATTGTTTGTCTAGAATAAATACAAAATACAAACACTAGACAAACAATATTAGTTATAAATTATTTGTTAATCATCATCAAAACAATATTTGTTGATTAATTCTTTTGTTTTCATGATTATTAGTTTCGATTTTGATGAGAGGTTTGTGTTTATATAACCCCCTGGGTTTATTGGGTGTTTATTTCCCAAATCGTATTTACCGGGTGCTAAAATGTTTATATGGGTTGAAATAAGCTTAAGAGCTTGATATATTTTCTTCTCTTGCCTTATATGGTTTACTTTTATGGATTTCATTTGATTTATGATTTCATTTGAGTGATTTGTTTCCATTTGAAAACTTTTTGCATGATTCTCATGTTCTTTTTCTTTTGATTTCATAAATCTATTTTTATACATGATTTTTAGACTTGTGTTGAGACACACTATTACATATTGATATATTTATATGTATTCTCATTGTCTTGTTATATGTGAGTCATGTTTAGCATATTTTTCATATATGCTTGCTCACATATTTGTCATGATCTTTTATTGTATAAGGTATTTTGATAGGAGGAATAATCTCTATACTTGTTTTATACTCACACATGCTTATTTGTAGGGGGAACTTTCGCTCTCTTCATTCTTTTGTTTTTTCCTTTTTGATGTTGCCAAAGGGGGAGAAATATTATGAGTATATTCTTTTTGTTTTGTTTATATGCATGATAGTTATAATTTGTATATTCATTTCCTTCATGCATATATATCTTTTTGTAAATTGTTTGTCATCATCAAAAAGGGAGAGATTGTTGGATCCTTTTGTTTTGATGATGATTAACAAATAATTTATAACTAATATTGTTTATCTAGTATTTGTATTTTGTATTTATTCTAGGCAAACAATATGTTGGAGGATGGATGGTATCAGAGCTTGGTACTCATTGATTTATGATCTAATCGCCTAGAGTTAAAGATCCAAGTTATTTTATTGTGTTAATCTAGTGTTGATTGTATTTGTATTGCTTGCAAATTTTTACAATTATGGATATGTATGGCACATCTTGTTTAGGCAATGATCCTAGTATTGCTCCTAAATTCAATGCTTTCCCTTATGACCAATGTTGTTTTAGATTTAAAATATTTGTTGAATCTAAGAATATCGATTTGTGAGAAGTTATTGATAATGCTTATATTGTGCTCAGTTTGGAAAAATCCAAGTGGAGCAAAAATGATAAAAAGATGTTTACAATGAACAAGCTTGTGTTAGAGTTTTTATTAAATGCATTTGATTCATCTATGTCTAACAAGCTTGATTCTTTTGATAGTGCTTACAAACTGTGGAAATTTATAGAAGCACATCAAGGGAACTTGGAGACGATCCGACGAGCTTTGGCGGCTTCCTCTTCAAGTTCTATTGGAGCATTATGCACACGTCCACTAGGGGATAACCCTAGTGTGGTAAGCGATTCCAATTCCGATGATGAATTATCTATTAGTGAACTCGTTTGTGCATATGATAGATTAGCGCATGCCTACAAGAAATTACAAAATGATTTTATCAATTTAAAAAGCAAGAATGTAATTTTGAAATCCGATCGTGAGTTGTTAGCATCTAGGTTTGAGACTATTTCTAATAAAAATGTGATCCTAAAAGAAAACAATAAAAAATTAAAGTTGGATCATGTTTCTTTAATCTCAAATGTTGCTAGTTTAACTCATGAAAAAGACAATGCCATGTTAGAAGTAGAAACTATTAGAAATGAGTTAGATTCATTTAAAAATGATCATGTTTCATCTACTTCTAGTTCCAATGCATTTGTGTCTAATGATGAGTTGAATAATATTAAAAATCGCATTTCATCTTTAGATTCAACTCTTAAAACATGTATTGTTAACAATAAAAAGCTTATGAACATTGTTGGCCTTTTTGTTTTGATGATGTTTAACAAACAATTTACCACTAATGTTGTTTGTCTAGTATTTGTGTTTTCTTATCTATTATAGACAAACAACGTTGTTGGAGGATGGATGGAATAGAGCTTCAACGATGATATCCAATGGAGGTTCAAACAACGTTGTTGGAGGATGGATGGAATAGAGCTTCAACGATGATATCCAATGGAGGTTGGCGGATTAGTGGAGTGAAGCCTTGTAATTCAAAGTTAAAGATCAAGTTTAAGCTTCATCCGTATATGTACCAAGTTGAGCTACAATGAAGATCAAGATCATTGCTTGGGTAACTTTAGTTTAGGTGTTATATTATGTGTGCTAAGTACGTTAAGCTCAATATCATATACACACACATTTATTGGTTTCCTTGTATATATATGTAGTCACATATATATACAACACAAGTTTTGGTTTTCATGTTTTATTGTGATTTGGTTTATCTACTTAGATATGAAACAAATATATTTTCATATACATACTCCTATGTTTCATTCTCTAATGTATTTGTGAAAATATCATATTCTTAGTTTTTAGACTTAACAATATTCATATACATATTTTATTAATTCTACATAATCATTGTGCAAAGTTTCAAAACATGGTTTAGCCTAAGTGTCAAAATTCATATGTTTGCATTTTCGTGTTTTGGACTATTTTGTAAAATAATGATATTTTTCATTTAGGAGGTCCTTTCTGATAACCAGTCACTGTAGCATGTTTATTATCATGTCTACAATCATTTCCCAAAGTTTTATATTTTTTAGAATTTATTTGATATTTTTAAACACTGTTTTAAAATCAGCATAACAGTTTTCTGCTATGTCAGTTTTCGGTCGACCGCACCGGTCGACCGCTCAATTGATCTTTCGACAGCATGCAGCAGAGAGTTGGTCGGTCGACCGATGCGATCGACCGAGAGCTCCATCGGTCGACCGCACCTGTAGGCATATAAAATTGCTTATAGGTCCCTTAGCTCAGCTCGGTACAAACCGACAAACCAACGAGGCGACGAGATCGACGAATCGCATCAAGTGACGGAATGCATCCATACACGTGCGGGATCAAGCCAAGTGTTCGAAGAGTCAACGAGTCATCCAACCAAGAGCATACTCGGACGAACCACGATCGAATCAAGATCGGTTTCGGACTCGAACTCAGAAGTGGATTTACTGCCTAATCAGGATCCGGATTTACTGCCAAATCAGGTCAACGAATCAAGTCTGGATAAATCAACCACAGAACCAAATCACAGATAGAACCAAGAGCGGAAAACGACAGAACAACACACCCGGAGGGGCTCGGCTCAAACCGAGCCACCAGGCGGCTCACCGAGCCACCAAGGTGGCTCGGTGGCCGAGCCACCAAGTGGTGGCTCGGCCGAGCCACCTAGGTGGCTCGGTGGCCGAGCCACCTTGGGGTGGCTCGGCCACCTCCGAGCCACCAAATGGTGGCTCGGAGGCCGAGCCACCTCCTTGGTGGCTCGGCGGCCACCAAGGTGGCTCGGCCACCACCGAGCCACCAAGAGGTGGCTCGGTGGCCGAGCCACCAAGGTGGCCGGCCGAGCCACCTCTTGGTGGCTCGGCATGAGCCGAGCCACCTTGAGGTGGCCGGCCACCTTGAGGTGGCCACACGTGCGCGCGGGCACAGTAAAGGTGGCCTATAAATAGGAGAGGGGGTTGTTCATTT
>NC_033797.1:16665859-16700859 GCF_001876935.1 Asparagus officinalis
AATGAAGAAAGCAACGAATTTTCCCGCGAACAATCTGGCGACCACAGTGGGAGCCGACGATCTCGCCAACGAGATCGGAGCGTCGCAGCCGCGGATCTTGATCCCAGTCGTGGAGGAGGTCGAATACGAGTTCGATCAGACCAAGTTCGAGGAGTACCTTTCATCCTCGTCTAAATCTACCTCCCCCAACAAGTCCAAGAAGTCTAAGTTCTCCTCCAGGAGAAAAACTCGTTGGTTCGAAGAAGTCGAAGCCACCAACGAAGATCTCGCCCCGTTTGATGCCAAAGTCGCATCGAGTGAGATTCCTCCAGTTTCCAACCAGGTCAGATCTGCTCTGGCCAACCCTTCTGACCAACGCCAAATAAGGCAGGAGTTCGAGAGGATTGGATTTGAGATCTACACGATCACACTCCGGATCTAAGCTTGGTTCTTAGATCCCGAGATTCGAGCGGTTGTTTCCTTGGTGAAACAATCCCTCCCGGCTATTATTCCCTTGGTGGAATATTACCCGTCATATCGTGTAGATCCGACCGGATCGAGATCACGCGGTGGTCCACGGCAAATAACCCCGGCGCAGGCAAAGAACCCACCAAAGCGAGCGACCGCAAAACAGGAGCTCGCGATTAGTTCGACAAATAAGGAAAATTGTAATCTTTACTTTGTTTTCTTTGATTTTTCATTGTAACCGGATCTTATAAAAAGACCGGATCTTTGTAACGCATAAAGTTGTTAACTGAGATAGCAATGATATCAACAATGAAGAAAGCTACGATTTTTCCCGCGAACAATCTGGCGACCACAGTGGGAGCCAACAGCTTTACTGCCGAAGCTGTCGCGTCGCAGCCGCGGATCCCGATCCCGGTCGAGGAGGAGGTCGAGTACGAATTCGACCAACAAAAGTTCGAGGAGTATCTGTCATCCTCGTCCGAATCCACCTCCCCTCGCAAGTCCAAGTCTCCAAAGCTCTCTTCCAAGAGAAAACTTCGTTGGTACGAAGAAGTTGAAGCTGCCAACGAAGATCTCGCCCCGTTTGATGCCGAAGCTGCATCGGGTGAGATCTCTCCTTCCAACCAGGTCAGATCTGCTCTGGCCGAATCTTCCGTTGCCGAGGGCGTAGTGACTCTCTCAAAGAGAGCCCGCCAAAGGCAACGTCAGCGCCTTGCGAAACAAATCGCAAAGGCAATGGAATCTGTGGACGGGATCCGTTACAACACGGATCTGAAGAACAGAAGAGGCGAACGACCTCAACAACCAATGAATGGCAACTCCTCCAAGCCACCAACGAACGAATGGATCCGTGTCAAACGGAACCGTTCAACGCTGGAGGATCGCATTCAGAAGCGCCGCGCACTCTCAGCACAAGCACGAGCTCAAGTTCAAGAAGCCCGTAGAAGGTGGCAGAATGGAGTAGCCAAGAAATCACCACTAACTCACAAAATATGGAGGCCAAAGTCCAAAGTGGTGAGTCAGGCCGAGGATCGACCTTTACAGCCTTCAAAACGAGTTCAACCTCCCGAACCATCCCGAGGAAGGAGGTCAATCTTGGAGCGCCTCGGTCCAATTCCCGACGAGCGCAACGAAGTCCATGAACGCTCGGGCCCGATGAAGAGGCTCCGAACTAATCAACATGCTGGGGGTCGACACAACCCTCAACATGACAAAGAGTTTACGGCACCCAAGCGCACTACCTTGCGCATCGAAGTTCGGGAGCCCGCTGAGAATTCATGTCTACAAAGGCGTGTTTCGAGGCGAGTGACTCTCGGAAGTCCAAATAAGGCAGTTTGCTCTCAGAAGGAAACGTTGTCATCCGAGGATGATAACGTTATACCTGGGAAATCATGCCAACACGCGATAGGTTACTCCGATCAAATGGACGAGTTGTACTATCGTGCTGGGGGTACGAACAAAACAAGAAAAAGAAGCCCTCAAGGGCTCGAAACTCAGTGCCCATGTGCCAAGCTCATTCGGGTAGTACTGTCTCAATGCAACTGCATCAAGGGAGTCCCCGAGAGAATTTCAGTGTTCGAAAGGCTCGGCACCGAAACGCCAAAACCAAGGCATAGGCGCTTCCGGCAAAGAAGAACAGTGGTTAAGGATGGAGAATTTCCGAAGGTCACCGCCAACATGACCAGCAAAGAGACATCGACACAGATTGATCTCAAATCGTTTCTGGAAGCGTCCCGGCGTGTAACCCGTCTGCAGTCCGGAGCCATCGCACGAGGAACTTATGGTAGGGTTCGGATAAGATTGCCTTCGGAAGATGAAGAATCGGATTCCTGCTCTGCTGTCGCATCGGACAATACAGTGTCCAGCGAAGGACAACCCCGCGAGTCATTCATGATAGGCGCGGAAGAAATGGCCAAAATGCTTGAAGACGCTTTGGCTAAGCAGAAAGAAAGTTTTAAATTCGAGATGGAGACGGCCATGCAGCAGATGAGAGAGATGCATGAACAGCAAATCCAAGCATTCAGGAACCAACAAGGTGAACCAAGCCACCGTAACCAGGTTGCTCAGGAAAAGGAGCACGCGGATGGGGATGAAGCTCACAATGCCAATAACCCTCCCATCAATGCAGGGGGTGGTAGTGAGGATGCCAACGGGGATACAAGTGAAGACTTGAAGATCAAAAGCCTCGAGAGTAAAATCAATACGTTGCTGTCTGCTCAAGAGGTAAAGAAAACGGGCATTCCTTGTCCATACCCGAGGGAATGGGAATCAATCCCCTATCCGGCGAAGTTTAGTCTAATCAACTTCACGCCGTTCGATGGAAGGGGTTCCCCCACCCAGCATTTGATTTATTTCAAATCGCACCTGGGTGCTATCTCTGGGAACGAGCCTCTGATGGTGCGGTCATTCGTCGGCACTCTTCGCGGAGCTGCCTTCGATTGGTATCGTCGCCTCAAGCCAGGAAGCGTGAACAGCTGGGATGACATGGAGACGAAGTTCCTTGCAAATTTCTTCGACGACGACACCGAGATCTCTATCGGATCGTTGCTCGACGAGAAACAAAAAGACGGGGAGTTAGTCGACACCTTCGTCAAAAGGTTCCGGAACAAGGCGATGAATTGCCGGGACCCGATCACCGAGGAATTCATTCTCCAGACTTGCCACAACAACCTCGCATTGGACGTATTGGAGGCAATGGGGACAGCACCGTCTGACACTTGGAAGGATCTGAAGGTGCGCGGTGAACAAGCCGAACGCTTCCTTAAAAGGAAGAAGGCCGAAAGGAACCAACCGACGGTTAATCTGCTGGACTCAAACTTCGCTTCCCGTGGTAAGGGCAAAGCACCTGCAGCTGCTGGTGGTGCTAATCAAGCGTCACAACAGCAATCCCGAAGGCAGCAGAAGACTTCGGGTCCGAGACTCCAGAGAGAGTATTCCTTCAAGGACGAAGACGTTCCAACCATCTTCGAATCGCTCCTCGAAGGCAACAAGATCAAGCTACCACCTATCACGAATCAGGAGGAAGCTGATAACACTACGGACCCAAAGTACTGTGCATACCACAGAAGGGTTGTTCATCCCACCAAGGATTGCTTTGCTCTCAGGAATAGCATTCAGACCTTGGTCGAAGCCGGCGTTATAACGCTAAGGTAAGCCAAATAAAAACGGCAAAACTCCGACCGGTATAAGAGTATAAACTGCTTCCTGACACTCCAAAGAGTATACGAGTATAAACTGTTTCTCAATCCTCCGACCGGTATAAGAGGTTAAACTACTCCCTGATACTCCAATAGGTATATGAGTCTAAACTGTTTCCCCACTTTTGACGGGAAGTTCCTGGAGAATATTAAGCTAATATTCTTAAGGATAACCCGGTTAGTTAACTGATAATAATGTCCGAACCAGTTCCGCAGAGGAAACTGGGGGTGGACGATTTATGTAACGGGAAGTTCCCAAAACCACAGCAATGTAATGAATAAGGACTCCCATTCAAGTTCTCACTGTGTCTGTGCACTCAACACTCTCTCTGTTAGAGTCTGGACGTAAAGTTCCTGATTGGTCAAACCTTCTTACAGTTAGGACCACAGTCAAAATCCCCTCTCGATTCTCCCAATGAACGAGAGGTCCACAAATCAAGCGATCAAACCTTCCTACAGTTAGGATCGTCTTAAACCTTCCATTCGGTCAAACCTTTCTACAGTTAGGACCAAAACCAAAAACCCCTCTCGATTCCTCCAATGAACGAGAGGTCCACTTTCAAATCGAGTGATCAAACCTTCCTACAGTTAGGGTCACCTCAAACCTCCCACTTGGTCAAACCTTCCTACAGTTAGGACCAAAACCACGATTCATTCTCGATAAACGAGAAATTCATCTTTAGTTCGATAATCAAACCTTCCGACAGTTAGGGTTATCCGAATCTTTTTGATTCTCGGAGTGGAGATCCCACTCTTAGTTTCACCTTTCCGGATTCTGGGGGTGGAGATCCCACCTCGAGTCTCCTTTCCTTCTTTGTTCGGGGAATAGAATATAAAATTCTTCCTTCCCCATACCAATCCTTTTCGAAGAATTCAGGATTCATCCTAGGAAGTTTATCCCGAATCCTAAGCAGGGATAAGTCTGCGCCTAACACGCGCTGCCGGTTTAGTCTTTTTCCGCACAAAAAGACACCAGAGTTCGATTCTGGGGTATTCTATCCTGAAACCTAAGCAAGGATAAGTCTGCGCCTGACACGCGCTGCCGGTCAGTTCTTAACCGTTTAAAAAGAACACCCGTTCACATATTCAACATTGTGACAGGTTGTTATTAATAACACCAAAATCCATGCCTCACACGCATGGGGAATTTCATCCTGAACCCTAAGAAAGGATATGTCGACACCTAACACGTGTCGCCGGTTTAGTCTTTTACCGATTGAAAAAGACACCAGAGTTCGATTCTGGGGTATCTCATCCCGAAGCCTAAGTAGGGATAAGTCAACGTCTAATACACGTTGCCGGGTAGCCTATTCCCGTAACAATGGCGAAGCCTATGTATTCAACATCATAGCACAAAGTCTAAGGGAATTCACTCTCTTAGCACAACGTTACATGCGGAACGGATTTAGACAATCCGCATGCTAACCCGACTCAAACGGTAGTCGGTAAACTCAAACGGTAGTCGGTAAAGGCTAATCAAATCCGTTAAAGGCTTGGGGTTAGCCAAAAATCCTAAAGTCAACGCCTAACACGCGTCGCCGGGTAGTCTATTCCCGTGAGAAAGACGAAGTCTACGTATTCGAAGTCGTAGCATCAAGTCTAAGGGAGTTCATTCCTTTAGCACAACGTCACACGCGGAACGGACTTAAGACAATCCGCATGTAAGCCCGATTCAAACGGTAATCGGTAAAAGCATGTCAAATCCGTTGAAGGCTGAGGATTTGCCAAAAATCCTAAGTCAACGTCTGATACAAGTTGCTGTTTAGTCTTTTCACAGGAGAAAGACGAAGTCTACGTATTCAATATCATAGCACTAAAAGGGTTAACTCTTTTAGCGCAACGCCACATGCGGAACGGACTTAAACAATCCGCATGCTAGCCCGACTCAAACGGTAGTCGGTAAAGGCGTACGCCGGCCAACGCGTAACCTTAGGTCAACGCCAGTCAACGCGTTGCGAGCAAAAATTCGAAACCCTAGGGTTAACGCCGGTCAACGCATAACCCTAGGTCAACGCCAGTCAACGCGTTGCGATCAAAAGGTCAACGTACGATGGTCAAAACCCTAAGGACTACGCCGGACAACGCGTAACCTTAGGTCAACGCCAGTTAACGCGTTGCGAGCAAAAATTCGAAACCCTAGGGTTAACGCCGGTCAACGCATAACCCTAGGTCAACGCCAGTCAACGCGTTGCGATCAAAAGGTCAACGTACGACGGTCAAAACCCTAAGGTCAACGTCGGACAACGCGTAACCCTAGGTCAACGCCTATCAATACGTTGCAATGAAAGAATCAATACTCCGAAAAGTATACGAGTATAAACTGCTTCTTATTACTCCAATAAGGTATACGAGTATAAACCTCCAATAAGGTATATGAGTATAAACTATTCCCTATTTTTGGTTTGAGAAGTTTCTGGAGAGTATTTTTCTAAAAAATATTCTTAAGGATAACTCAAACAACACAACGCCGGACAACGCGTTGCACATAAAAACTCGACGCCAGCAATCGATGGTCAATTCTATGAGCTGAAGATCAAAAATCAGGAATCGACTTCAAAGTTCAAAATTCCGACAAACGCGGTCAGACAATAAATGCAGCACCGGAACCCTTACAGACATTCGACAAAGCACCGAATAGCCTGAAGGATTGAAGGAAACTTCAAAGTTCAAAATTCTGACAACGGTCAGACAATAAATGCAGCACCGAAACTCTTTCAGACATTCGACAAAGCACCGAATAGCCTGGAGAATTGAAGGAATCAAGAACGGAAGTCATTCCAAGGTCCCATTACACCGACTGAAGGTGGGAGGCAATCATATCCAAAGTATTCCAGACTCTTCTATAAAAGAACGAGACTGAAATACTTTGGAGGGGGTATCTGTAGGCATATAAAATTGCTTATAGGTCCCTTAGCTCAGCTCGGCACAAACCGACAAACCAACGAGGCAACGAGATTGACTAATCGCACGCAAGCAACGGAATACGTCCATTCGCGTGCGGGATCAAGCCAAGTGTTCGAAGAGTCAACGAGTCATCCAACCAAAGGCATACTCGGACGAATGACGATCGAATCAAGATCGGTTTCGGACTCCAACTCAGAAGCGGATTTACTACCTAATCCTCAGGGTGGCTCGGCCAAGGCCGAGCCACCCCCTGGGGTGGCCGAGCCACCTCAGGGTGGCTCGGCATGAGCCGAGCCACCTTGAGGTGGCCGGCCACCTTGAGCTGGCCACACGTGCACACGGGCACGGGCACAGTAACGAGAGCCTATAAATAGGCCAAGGGGTTCTTCATTTCAAAAGGTTGGAAATTTTGGAGAGAGGCGAAGCCCTGCTGGATTGGAGACTCGGAACTTAAAAAAGATTGAAACTTTGGGACTTCGGGGACTCACTCCTTCAGATCTGGTGCTCGGCGATCATCAACGTCAAATAAGGCAGGTGTTCGAGAGGATCAGATCTCAGATCTACGCAGGCATACTCCGGATCTAAGCTTGGTCTTAGATCCCGAGACTTGGACGATTGTTTCCTTGGTGAAACAATCCTCCCCGGCTATTATTTCCTTGGTGAAATAATACCCGTCGTACTGCGTAGATCCGACCGGATCTAGATCTCGCGGTGGTCCACGGCAAATAACCCCGGCGCAGGCAAAGAACCCACCAAGCGAGCGACCGCAAAACAGGAGCTCGCGATTCGTTCGACACAAAAGGAGAAAAGTTGTAATCTTTGTTTATTTTTATTTGATTTTCGTTGTAACCGGATCTTATAAAAAGACCGGATCTTTTGTAACTCAAAAAGTTGTAACTCAAGATGACAATGGAATCAATAACAAAGAAAGCAACGAATTTCCCCGCGAACAGCACCGGTCGACCGACGATGGTCCAGAACAGTCCTTCGTGTTTTTGTTCTCTGTCGGTCGATCGACAGAATTTCCGGTCGACCGCCAATGTATCAGTTGGCTTCCAACGGCTATTTTTCAGAGCTGTTTGCTAGGGCTGTTTTTGTCTTTTGTTAGGGGTTTTGGCTGAGTTTTTGAGTGGGTATAAATACCCCATTGCTGTTCTCTTTCAACACAACCAAGAGAATTATTTAAACAAGTTTAAGGGTGTTTTGTATTTGTTTAAAAGAGTGTTTAAGATTTTGGTTTGTGAAGATAATTTCACAATGGCTTGAGGAGATAATCTTTGGTGTTTGAGCTTCAAATCATCTCTCTCTCACTCTTGTCATTTATTGGAGAAGTTTTCTAAACTCAATCTAGCTTTACATTTTATTGTTTGATTATCATTTTATTAAGCTAGTGTTTATATTGAGTTTAGTTGATTTTATTTATCTCTTTGTACACACACAACCATTGAGCTTATTGTATTTACATTCATAGTATAATTGGGTTGTGGGATTGTGTAACTTAGAGAGTGAGCTTATAATTCGTTCTCATTCATTATAGAGAACAAACACTTTGTATTGAGCCTAATTGTGAGGATTCACTTGTAATACACTTGTACACCGAGAAAAGTGTGTGGTAAGAGACGGGGTCAAATCCAAGAGGAGTGGCGTCGGTTGACGTGCCTAGGGAGAGGTTGTAACCGAGCAATTGAGGAGGAGGACACGGGCTAGGACCAACACTTAGTGTGTGAGGTGTGATTGCATAGTGATTGTATTGTGAGGTGTAAACGTTGTTCGGGTGAACGTAGAAAACCCGGTTGTGATAGTGGAGATCTCCTCGAGGTGAGGAGCGGAGACGTAGGTCGTGGGGACCGAACTCCGTAATTATATTGGTTGTTTGTGATTGCATTGGCGCACTTACTTTTATGTTCATATCTTATATCGCCTTTGTATATTGCTTGTTGATTATATTGCACACTATCTAGTTTAGATTGTTTACCCTTGAGTTTATATATCCTTGCACATACATTGCATATATCTTTTTGTTAGGATATATCTTGTTGTTCATATTACTTATCCTAGCTCATATACATTGTTATATTTCATACTTGCTAGGATAACTTATTAATAAGTTTTAATTGGCATAAAATCGGATTAAATCCCCCCCCCCCCCCCCTCTAGGGTCCAACAAACATGTGTGCTAAGCCTCATGCTAAAGCATCTAAACATCCTGTACATCATGCACACATGTATAGCAAAATTTATAAGTACTCTATTTGTGGTCGTAAATGCCATTTATCTAAATTTTGCTATGATGCACAAACCCAAAAATATTAATGCTTCTTGTGCATCTCATAAAGCTTCATTATCTTGTACACATGCACATGCACCTATTGTTAATCATAAGCATGCTCATGGGCATCAATGTAATTTTTTTGGTAGATTTGGCCATTTGGCAAAGTTTTGTTTTGATTTAAGAAAAGGTTCAATTTTGTTAAATTCTTCAAATAAACCACGTTTGTTTAATAATGTTTCATATTTGCAAAATGATTTTAAAACACAATCTTTATTTGCAAATGCTTCACGTGCACAAGTGTTTGGTCAACACAAACCATTTCACCTGTTCTATTTCACATATTGCAATCGAAAGGGTCATTTGCATGATTTTTGTTTCGACCGTGTTAGTGAACAAAATGCGTCCAAATGGGTTCATAACCCAAGGGCTTTGAGCTTAAAAGATAGGGGTCATGTCCTTAAATCTTTTGGTACCACAAGTACTTGGGTACCAAAACATATTTGATTTTTAAACCAAGAATTTTAGTGTTTTTATTTTTTATCTTGGTTTTGAAAATTATGTTTTAAATTTTTTGGATATGAAAATAATTTTTCTTTGATCAGTCAACCGATGGCCCAACGGCTAGTTTTTTCCAGTTTTTCTGCTTTTTATCTTTTTGCTAGTTTTGTTGGTTTTCTCTTGGCTTTGGGGTTTCCTATAAATACCCCCACATATCCTAACTTCTGAATTAATCAAGAAGTGTTTAAAACAAGTTTTACAAGGGTTTTAAGTTTTGTTTAAGTTGTTAGACCCTAAAGGGGGGGGGGGTGATTAGGGTCTTATGCTAATCTAATCCGATTAAATACCAATTAAAATTAATTAACAAGTTGTATTCTTGCAAGATAGATATACAAGAGTTATAAGCAAGAATAAGCAATATATACAAAGTGATATATCCTATATAATGAAATATATATGCAAGGATATATAAACTAAGGGTGATATAAACATAAACAAGATAAACAAGATAGTGGACAATGTGAACAATAGATAATGGCGACAAGAATGATATGAACAATAAGCACAAGTGAGACGCCAAGACAATCACAAACACACAAAGATGATCACGGAGTTCGGACCTTCCGTCCTACGTCTCCGCTCCCCACTCCCGGGGAGAAATCCACTATCCAATTTCTCTCACGGAGTTCGGTCCCCACGACCTACGTCTCCGCTCCTCACCTCGAGGAGATCTCCACACACTCTCTCACAATGTGGCTACACTCCACCCTCACAATACGGTTTTCTAGTTCACCGAAAACTTTACAACACACTCAATGTAACAAATATACCTTTGTTCTCTACAATAGATGAGAACTCAAATAAGCACAACTCAAAGTTACAATCTATCACCACCCAACTATACTATGTATGTAAATACTAAAAGCTCAATGTGGGTGTGTATAATAATGAGATTAAATAAATCAAAACTAAACTCAATATAATTCTAGCTTAATAACAATGATAATCAAATATATAAAAAGAGCTAGAAATAGAGTTTAGAAGACTTCTCAAGTAGATCAAGATATTGAAGGAGGAAAGGTTGAATGCTCAAGCACCAATAGAAGAACTCCTCAAGCTCTTGTGAAGTTAATTTCACAAACCCAAACACTCAAATGCTTAAAAGCTTCTTAAACAAACTTAAACAACACTTAAATAAGTTTAAACCCTTGTTAAACTCTTTCTAAAATATTCTCTTAGATATTTTAAAACTGAGGTATAAGGGGGTATTTATAGCCTCCCAATACCTCAAACAAAAGCCCAAACAAAAAGACCAAAAACCCCTCCAACGGATACAAAAAAATAGCCGTTATGGGCATTCTGGGAGCTGGGCGGTCGACCGACCTTTTTTTCGGTCGACCGCTCGCACTGTACAAACCTGAAAAAGTTCCAGAGACATTTCCGGTCGACCAGTCCGGTCGACCGGAGTTACTGTAGCAGTGCGCAGCTGTTTTGTAAAATCAATTTAAAATAGTAAATGAACTCCAAAAATTATGAAATTTTGTGTGAATGTTCTAGACATGTAGAACAACATGTCAGAGAAAGAATTTTCTGAAAAATCTTTTCCCAGTTGAGAGAAATAAATATTTGAACACAAATTTACAGTTTCTAAAAAACTGTTAACATATACGATTTTGTAAAATCAATTGGCATAGTAAATCAACTCCAAAAATAGTAAAAACAACATATACGATTTTGTAAAATCAATTGGCATAGTAAATCAACTCCAAAAATAGTAAAAACTAGAGAAACGTTTCTAAACATGTAGATAAACATGTCAGAGAAAGAAATTTTCAAATATCACTTACCATTTGTGAAAACTCATCAGTTTTGTAAAACATGCATAAACATGTGCACGAACGAAAACGTGAATTTGTAAATTCCTTTAAACATAACAAATCAATTCCAAACTTGATGAAACTTTGAGAAATGTTTGAAAATGATATTTTGAACATGTTACAAAAAGAATTTTCCAATTTGCATTTCCCAATTGTGAAATCTCATTATTTTGCAAAAGTGTTCAAAACATGAAAAAAAGTGATTACATGAAGTTTGATGTTTTGACATAAACAATGTTTTGAAACTTTGCACAATGATTATATAGACTTGATAAAATATGTATATGATGATTGTTAAGTCTATAAACTGAGAATACAATATTTGAGCTTAGAAACCAAATACGTGTGTGTATATGATATTGAGCTTAGAGTATCTAACACACATAATATAAAACCTAAACTAAATATACCAAAGCTTGATCTTGATCTTCAATAGGCTTGACTTGATATATTTGCGGATGAAGCTTGAACTCGATCTTTAACTTGAATTGCATAAGCTTCACCGACATTCCGCCAACCTCCTTTGGATATGATCGTTACAAACATATGTGAGAAAGCATAGATGGAAAATATGCTAAACACAACTCACATACATAAAGATAAATGAGAACATATATAAATATATCAAAGTAAAAATAGTGTCTCATATCAACGAACATAAAAACCATTTGTAAAGGTAGATTTATGAAATCAAAAGAAGAGAAACATGAGAATCATGTAAAAAGTTTTCAAATAAAAATAAATCAACCAAGAGAAATCATAAATCAAAGTTTAAATCCAAAAGCGTAAGATCAAATCATCATTGATTCAAAAAAAAAATCAATAGAGGCAACTATATCTAGCTATTGAGCTAGTATTAACCCATATAAATATTTTAGCACCCGGTAAACAAGATTTGGGAATAAACACCCAATAAATCCGGAGGGTTATATAAGTACAAACCTCTCATAAGAAAAAATTAATAATCATGAAAACAAAAGAATTTGATCAAAGAAAATTTGTTTTCATAAAAAGTTTCAAAACAAAATTTTCAAAACCAAGAAAAAGAAAGATAAAAACATTAAAATTCTTGGTTTAAAAAATCAAATTTATTTTGGTACCCAAGAACTCTTGGTACCAAAAGATTTAGGGACATGGCCCCTATTATTTACGCTCAAAGCCCTAGGGTTATGAACCCTCTTAGGCGCATGTAGTGCACTAACACGGTCAAAGCAATAATCGCTCAAATGACCCTTCCGATTACAATATGTGCAATGAAAGAGATCCATTTGTTTTTGTGGACCATTAGCTCGTGCATGAGAAACATTTGCAAACATAGATGATCTTTTAAGATTATTTTGCAAATGTGAAACATTATCAAAACAAAACTTTCCTAAGTGGCCATATCTACCACAAACATCACATTTAAACATTTGTGGCTTAATAAAATCATTTGGCAAAGGTGAAGTCTTTTTCAAATCATAGCAAAATTTTGCCAAATGGCCAAAACGTCCACAAAGATCACATTTAAACACGTTAGCATGTTTATGATGAACATGATGAGTATGTGCATGTGTATGTGATGAAGAAGCTACATGAGATGCACAAGAAGGATTAATATTCTTATGTTTGTGTGCATCATAGCAAAATTTAGCTAAATGGCCTTTACGACCACAAATAGAGCACTTGTAAACTTTGCTATATATGTATGCATAATGAGTGGATGATGACTTAGACTTGGCACACATATCCATAAGCCTATTATGATTATCAAAGCATATTTTTAAAGTTGAATCTAAAGAAGAAATGCATTTTTTCATAAGATTCAAGTCTTCATTTTTAGGCACATATGCACTTTTAGAAGTAGAACATAAATAGTTATTTATAAAAGAAGCTGTATCATTCTTTATGTTCTCTACTTCTAACATGGCATCAATCTTAGCATGAGATAGGCTAGCAATAGATGAGATCAAATTTTTATTTTCCAAATTTAATAAGTCATTGCTTTCTTTAAGCATAGTATTTTCATTTTCAATGACATCAAATTTGGACACTAGCTTCTCATGATCGGATTTTAAAACATCATGCTTGCTTTTTAAATCATTAAAATCATTTTGCAATTTGTTAAAGGCATGCAATAATTTTTCACTAGCATAAGCAAGTTCATCACTAGATAAATCATTATCGGGTTCGAACTCGCAAACCTCACTAGGGCTATCGCCTAGTGGCCGTGTGCATGTTGCTCCGTATGAACTTGAAGTGGGATCCTCCAAAGCTTGTCGGATTACCTCCAAGTCTCCTTGATGTACTTCTATAAATTTCTAAAGTTTGTAAGTACTATCAAAATGAACAAACTTGTTAGACATAGATGAATTAAAAGCATTTAGCAAATATTCTAATAAAATATTGTTCATTGTAAACATACGATGATCATTCTTATTCCATTTGGATTTCTCCAAAGTGGGCACAATATAAGCATCATCTATAATTTCCCATAAATCAAAGTGTTTAGATTGAACAAAAAGTTTAAATCTAACACACCATTGGGCATCAAGAATGATATGAACAATAAGCACAAGTGAGACGCCAAGACAATCACAAACACACAAAGATGATCACGGAGTTCGGACCTTCTGTCCTACGTCTCCGCTCCCCACTCACGGGGAGAATCCACTATCACAACTGGGTTTTCTACGCTCACCCGAATAACGTTTACACCTCATAATTTCTCTCACGGAGTTCGGTCCCCACGACCTACGTCGACGCTCCTCACCTCGAGGAGATCTCCACACACTCTCTCACAATGTGGCTACACTCCACCCTCACAATACGGTTTTCTAGTTCACCGAAAACTTCACAACACACTCAATGTAACAAATATACCTTTGTTCTCTACAATAGATGAGAACTCAAATAAGCACAACTCAAAGTTACAATCTCTCACCACCCAACTATACTATGTATGTAAATACTAAAAGCTCAATGTGGGTGTGTGTAATAATGAGATTAAATAAATCAAAACTAAACTCAATATAATTCTAGCTTAATAACAATGATAATCAAATATATAAAAAGAGCTAGAAATAGAGTTTAGAATACTTCTCAAGTAGATCAAGAGATTGAAGGAGGAAAGGTTGAATGCTCAAGCACCAATAGAAGAACTCCTCAAGCTCTTGTGAAGTTAATTTCACAACCCCAAACACTCAAATGCTTAAAAGCTTCTTAAACAAACTTAAACAACACTTAAACAAGTTTAAACCCTTGTTAAACTCTTTCTAAAATATTCTCTTAGATATTTTAAAACTGAGGTATAAGGGGGTATTTATAGCCTCCCAATACTTCAAACAAAAGCCCAAACCAAAAGACCAAAAAAACCCTCCAACGGATACAAAAAAATAGCTATTATGGGCATTCTGGGAGCTGGGCGGTCGACCGACCTTTTTTTCGGTCGACCGCTCGCACTGTACAAACCTGAAAAAGTTCCAGAGACATTTCCGGTCGACCGGTCTGGTCGATCGGAGTTACTGTAGCAGTGCGCAGCTGTTTTTTAAAAGCAATTTAAAATAGTAAATGAACTCTATAAATTATGAAATTTTGTGTGAATGTTTTAGACATGTAGAGTAACATGTCAGAGAAATAATTTATGAAAAATATTTTCCCAGTTGAGAGAAATAAATATTTGAACACAAATTTACAGTTTCTAAAAAACTGTTAACATATACGATTTTGAATTTACAGTTTCTAAAAAACTGTTAACATATACGATTTTGTAAAATCAATTGGCACAGTAAATCAACTCCAAAAATAGTAAAAACTAGAGAAAAGTTTCTAAACATGTAGATAAACATGTCAGAGAAAGAATTTTTTAAATATCACTTCCCTTTTGCGAAAACTCATCAGTTTTGTAAAACATGCACGAACATGTGCACGAACGAAAACGTGAATTTGTAAATTCCTTTAAACATAACAAATCAATTCCAAACTTGATGAAATTTTGAGAAATGTTTGCAAATGATATTTTAAACATGTTACAAAAAGAATTTTCCAATTTGCATTTCCCAATTCTGAAATCTCATTATTTTGCAAAAGTTATAAATACATGTGTACATAAACAACTTTACCATATGAAACCAAACATGTATATATATATATATGAATATGTATTTGTTTCATATTTAAACTTAAAAGCCAAGAACCAAAACTTGTGTATATATATATAACTATATATATAAGAACAAAATATGTGTGTGTATATATGATTGAGCTTAAAGTATTAACACACATAATATAAAACCTAAACTAAATATACCCAAGCTTGATTGGTCTTCAATAAGCTCTACTTGGTAATCTCGTGGATGAAGCTTGAACTTGATCTTTAACTTTGAATTGCAAGGCTTCACCGACATTCCGCCAACCTCCTTTGGATATGATCGTTGAAGCTCTATTCCATCCATCATCTAACTTCGTTATTTGTCTATAATAAATACGAAAATACAAACACTAGACAAACAACATTAGTAGTAAATTATTTGTAAATCATCATCAAAACAAGAAGGCCAACATAATTTTGTTTCAAGTTTAGTTTGTGAAGCAATTTTCACAAGAGCAAGTGGAGATCATCCTTTGGTGTTTGATCATTCACTCTTCTCCCTCTCTCTTATTATCTATAGAGAAGTTTTCTTAAACTCAATTCTAGCTATTTTATATGTTTGATCTTAATTTCGTAAGCTAGATTTCATATTGAGTATAATTTTTTTTATTGAATCTCTTTGTTCACACACAACCATTGAGCTTATTGTATTTACATTCATAGTATAATTTGGACTGTGTGTTTATGACTTAGAGTGTGAGCTTACATTGAGTTCTCATCTATTGTAGAGAACAAATCTTATTGTTGTGCTTAATTGTGAGGATTCACTTTGTAATACACTAGGACACCAAGAGAAGTGTGTGGTGAGAGACGGAGTCGTCCAAAGAGAAGTGGGGTAGGTGGTAATGCCTAGAGAGAGGTTGTAATTTCTAATATTTGAGGGAGACACTGGCTAGAGACCAACACTTGAGGTGATAGTTAGTGTAGTTACATTGTGAGTGATTGTGAACATTGATTGGTGGGCGTTGAAAATCCACATTGTAAGGGGTAAACGTTTTTTAGGTAAGCATTGAAAACCCCATGTGATAGTGGAGATCTTCTCGAGGTGAGGAGCGGAGACGTAGGTCGTGGGGACCGAACTCCGTAATCATATCATTTGTTTACGTTTGTCTTTGGCGTTCATTTATATTCGTGCTTATTGTTTATATCGTCACTGTCAATTGCTCTTTGTTTATATTGCCCACTATCTTTTTTATCTTGTTTATGTTTATTTCACCCTTGTGTTAGTTTCATATCCTTACATATATATCTTGTAGTATATCTAATTTGCTAGGATATTTGTTAATAAGTTTTAATTTTGCATAAATCGGATTAGATTAGCATAAACCCTATTCACCCCCCCCCCCCAACTTCCCCCCCCCCCCCCAACTCTAGGGTTCCTTCCTAGTGGCATTAGGGTGCTTTCAGGTTGGTTGGGGATAGCGGGAGGGGGTGGGGGAATGTATGTATTGAAAAAAAGGCCGAAATTAAAATATGAGTAAGATTAACTAAACTACTTCCAATAAGTTTAGGTGATTCCTAATATCTTTGCAATTCTCATTAAACTCCCAGTAATTTTTGGTAGAAAACCCTTAAAAATTAGTATTATATTTCATGTATAGCCAAATGATCAAAATACCTCACAATAAATTTTTTTTTACAAAATCCTCAATAAATTCACATATTTTCACTTAACACGAAATCCTTTTTGGTAGGAAATCCCTCAATAACGTATGTTTATAATTTAGATTTTTTAGAGGCTTGTTTATAATTTTTCAAAATTTCAGGAAGTGGTACATAATTTTTGGAAAAGGGGTTGATTGTGATTTTATATTTTTCGGGGGCTATTAATAATTCTTAAATCTTTTGGGAGTCTTTTGTATATTTTTGAGGTTTCTCTGTAATTTTTTACTATGAAGGGTATGTTTGCAATTCAGATTTTTAGGGGTTGTCTATAATTTTAATTTCTAAAGTGTGATTTGACATTTTTATATTTATGGGGTTTTTTGTAATTTTTATATTTTTCATGTGTTAATTTGAAATGTAAGATTTTTCAGTGGGTGTTTGTTTATAATTTTCTTATTTTAAAGTGGGTTGATTGTAGTCTTTTGTATTTTTCAAGAGATGCTCGTAATTTGTGAATTTCTTTTTGTTCTTGTTTTCTTTTTTTAGGGGATGGGTGGTGGCATTTATAATTTCAAGAGGTGCAAGTTTTAGATTTTTCATGTCTTTTACAATTTCATGTTTTAACGGGGGCTAAATGTAATTGTTTTAATTTTGTAAGGTTTGTTGGTAATATCCTGATTTGACAGGCATTTTCTATAAATTTTTTTTAAATTTAAAGAGTTTTTTTCTAACTTTAGAATTTTTCTACACTTCATTTGTAATTTAGATATTTTATGAAGCTATTTGTAGTTTTCATATTTTTGTGGTTGTTTGTAATATTATGGAGGTCAAGTGCTAAAAATCAAAAAGTTTAGGGATTTTTTTAATTATCAAACTTAAAGGAGATTTAGTGAGAGTTGTAAATATTTTGAGGGTTCAATGCTACATGCCAAAGTTATGGGCCATATATTGAACTTTAATCTTTAGAAAAATAAGCAGGGCCACTAACAAACTTTTTTAGATTCTTTAATTATTATGGATAGTTATAATTTAATCGGAATTAATAAAAATTTGATTATTAGAATTTTTTACTTATTTATGGATAAAATTCTTTAGTTATGAATATGTGAGATTTAACATGTGACATTTTTTTATACACACATCTCTTTTTTTTTTTGTCTTTGAGGATAGTTTACCAATTTCTCTTTATTATATAAGCATTTTGTCGGTGCCTGCAAATGTGGATGTGATATCTTTGGTTAGTATATCTTATTTCTTTGTTCTCTATGAGTTTATTTTTTGCTTATGCCTATCATGCTTCTAAATTTTGAATTTTGCTTTTTTTTTTTTTTTTTTTTGGTTTTGCTACTTAGCCTCTAATATCTTATGGTAGGAACTCCCAATAATAGTTGTTTGTAATTTTTAGTTTTTATAGGGGTTATTTATAATATTCAAACTTTTCAGGTGGTTTTTTAGCAGTTTCAAAAATTTTGAGGTCTGCTTGTAAATTTTTAGATTTTTTAGAGGGCTTCTTGAAAGTTTAGATTTTTTTAAGCGTGTTGCTTGTAATTTTCATAACTTTAAGTTCATTGCTTGTGATTTTTATATTTTTAGGGATTTATTTGTAGTTTTCAAGTTTTTTAGGGAGTTGTCTATATTTTTTGGAATTCAAATGTGGTTGTTTATGATTTTTAGATTTTTGAGGATTGTTTGAACTTTTATACTTTAAACGTGACTATTTGTTGGAGGTTTAGTAAAATTTGTCCTTTAGAAAATAAAAGACGGACACTTGGTAATTTTTGAGATGTAAAGCTAATATTAAACCACTAATCTTTCTTTTATATGTAAAAAAGATAATTAAACATATGAGTAAGAGTTTTTTTTAATATGGATAGCTATGATTTTATTAGGGTTCTAAATATTGATTATGGATAGATTTAATTTGATTATTAAGATTTTTTTTTAAATATAGATAGTTATGATTTGATTACAATTCTAAATATTTGATTATGGCTAAATTTAATTTGATGAGAAATCTTAAGTGAATATAAGATTAGGTCCCTACATGTCATGTTTTGATAGAATAAAGTGTGTCTACTTGTTAATTTTTTGGTATGACACACATAGGTTTTCTATGCATTTAGAAGTGCCACCAATTTCTCTTGATCTTCATATTTGAGGCTTCTTTTGGTTAATTCAGTAGTTTTCTAGTTTGACACTTTGTCCTACCTCTCAAAAAACTAGGATGTTCTTAAGTTATTATAATTCATTTTTTTTAAGCTGAAAAGATAATCTTGCTAACGTGTATCAAAAAATAAAAAATAAATAAAAAGAAATGAAAATCTAGCTAATGAAGTGGGTGACCTTGCAACTCACCAAGCTCATCTAAGAAAGAAGTGACTAAATTGCTTCTCTCGAAACCTGAAAGTAAATGGACTAGCTTTTAAGGCCTGATTAATGAAAGCGTATGGGTTTATATTAAATACTGGGGCACTTTGCTTTAATTAAGGCCTACAGTTTATACTGGACATAAATTACACGAAGCTGTAATGGGCTTCAAGTTCTAAATATTGCCTCCTAGTTCTATCTTTGCCAATGCATACTTTAGAAGTGCTTACATAATTTTGTTTCAGTAGTCAGATCTTCGAAGGGCTTAGATCTTAGAACTGCCAATATTGTTTCGATAGTTAGATCTTCGAAGTGCTTAGATCTTAGAACTGCCAAGTAACGAGACCATGTTATACCCCATTGTTTTTTTTATTTGTTTCCAGATTCATTAATAATTCAATCACAATTAGGAAGTTTCAAGATAAAAAAAAATTTGTTGATAGATACTCAAGTGTGTGTGTGTATATATAGAGAGAGAATAGGAGAAGCGTTGGCCAGCGCTTCCCCCCATGCGCTACAATGGCGTTTGTGAAAAAATCGCCCGCGATTTTGAAAAATAGATCAGCTCGTGATCCCAACCCTCTCTCTCTCTCTCTCTCTCTTGACCCCAACCCCATTCAAATCCCCCAAAAATCCGCGGTTCCAACCCCACTCAGATCCCCCAAAAATCCAAAGCCCCAACCCCACTCAGATCCCCCAAAAAATCGCCTTTTTGGCACCTCAACATCCCTTCACTCTCTGTCTCTCGCTCTGTGACCCTAAACCCGCCTGCCAACCAACTCCTCCTTGACCCCAACCCCCCCCCTCTCTCTCTCTCTCTCTCGTCTCTCTCTCTCTCTCTCTCTCTCTCTCTCTCTCGCTCGTGGCCCTAACCCCTGCGCGACCAACTCCACTTGACCCCAACTCCCTCTTCGCCTTGACCCCAACTCCCTCTCTCGCTTGTGGCCCTAACCCCGACGCCGACCTCCAACTCCACCTCGAACCCAACTCCCCCCCCCTCTCTCTCTCTCTTCTCTCTCTCTCTCTCTCTCTCTCTCTCTCGGTCGTGCCGCAACCCTGCCACCCGCCAACTCCAGATCCCTCCTTCACGAGATTGAATCGGCGTTGCAGGTAATAACTCGAACCCTCTCTCTCGATCCCTTTGATTGGATTAACTTCGAGGAAATGAGTCTTTTTTTTTCATTAACTCACAGATTGAAATTGGTGGCTATGAAGATGGGGTTTTGGATTCTGGGTGTAGATCTATTATAGAATTTTTCCTGTTTGGTAGTTTTTTTGCCCATTTATGCTGTTATGTTGGTATCGAGTTCATGTAACTCATTGATTTTCTATGAATAATTGTGTATTTTTTTTCTCTCTCGATCCCTCTCTCTCGATTAAAAATGATTGTTTTTAATTATTATGTTCAGGCCCCACCGCCTCCCATGGCATTGTTGAATAGTTAAGGAATCCAACTTTCTCCATTATTTTCTTTTCAAGTAGGCCCTCTCCAAAGACTTCCATCAGTGATTCAACATATGAAACAAGTTGGTTTTATGACAAAAAATGTTGCCTTGGAATCCTATGATTGTAATGGCCATGAATTTTCGATACTAGTTAAAATAATTTTTCTGATATTTTAAAAATTTTAATTATTATTTTTTAAAGAGTATTTGTATTTTCCTGATTTTCTAGAATTTTCTACGATTTAAAAGTCTAATTTTATATTTATTTAAATGATTTTGATATTTATAAATTAACTTGATGCAGTGAAAACTTTTGAATTAATATCTGTTGTGTTATTGTTATTATTACGTATTATTTGTAAATATTTTCCCTAATTATTCTATTATTCCTTAATTTTTCTTAATTATGTTTAACTAGTATTTAGACTCGTGCAAAGCACGGTTTCTAAACGATTTTCTGCAAATACTGAACATGTTATCAAAATAAAATATTCTACTTTAGATATGAAGCAGCAGATGTAATGCAAATAATAACATTCATGTTTGTTAATAAATAAACAAAAAAAGAAGCATGATCTATATAAATACAAAAAAGAAGCATGAAATATATGTGCATATTTAAATTCTTGCATTTTTATGTACAAAGTTACTAGACATGGCTTTTATCACTTTTGGGAAACCTTCTCTACCATTAACCGCTGCAATGAATTATACTTTTTTAGGCACCTACTAAATGTATCAAAATTACTTAAGAACAATAGAACTACAGGGTTCTGTCGGCACTCCGCAATTAACCGCATAGAATAAGAGGCACAATAACCAATTGCCTAATTATCAGATTCTTACCACATTCAATAGCTTATACCTCTCTATTAATATCTTCTTTTCAACCAAATGAGTTCGGCGTCGCAGCTCCTCCAACTCTGTCTTCTTCTTCAGCACGAGCTCTTTCATTTTAATTGCTTTTAGCTTTTCAAGCTTCACAACTTCTGCTTCCACCTAAACAATGGATATAATTACTTTTCGAGTGACTTTTTCATGGTAATCTTATACTCTCTCGACAGGTAATGCATTCTAAAAACAATAGCAGATAAATCTAAAATTAAAAACAGATCAAAAAGACAAGAGAGAGAAATCTCACATGCTGGCATCTTCTCGCCCCAAAAGCTTCACCGGCTTCCCTGATCTCGGCGACATAAGATGCGACGCCGAGAGCTCCTCAGGCCCCCAGAATCCTCCCCGACCACCATGATCCATTCCTTCTCCTCACCCAAACAATCGTCCCAACCGAGCAGTCGATGATGCTCCCACCTTCACCTCCATCAGGGCCCCCCATCACAGTGTGATCAAAACCCTAGAAAGCGATCGCTTCAGCCACCGGAGAAGGCGAGCGTGATCACGGCGATTACAGTTACCGTGGATCTGATCCAAGGAGCGCCTAGGGTTTCCATTCACGCGCAGCAGGACCTCATCGATCTGATCTCCTTCATTCTTTAGAGGTCCGACGATATCGCCTTCGTCGTCTTCTTCGTCCGTTCTCTTGGATTCAATCGATAGATAGATCGATCGATAGGCTCTTTTACTTCTTTCGGCGAATCAAAGAGGACTCTCCTATAAGATCCCCTGTTTTTCTTAAAGGCCGCCCTTGAGGCGACCTTCAAAGGCGTGGATGCGCTACCAGTAGCTTTTCCACCGCCTTCTGTGATGTAGAGGCGACGCGAGTTAGCAGCCACCATTTGGGTGAAGTTTGTGAGATGCTCTAAATGAAAGAGAATGTGGTATCTCTTGTTCATGTTTTAAAAAATTCAGCGGTTTTTGATAGTGAAGAACGTTGGTTTGTAAGTGGGAAAGAAAGTAATAAAGAGATGAGTTGGAAATTTTTAAAATAATCTGATTGGTCAAACTGTGCATTACTATCCATTAGAATTTTTTGTTGTTCTCCTTTAGTAATAAAGAAGTAGATTAAACCCAAACCCTATTTATATTTAAATCCTCTTTTCTCTCTCTGCTCTTCCCCCCCCCTCTAGCCACCAGCCGCCATCCCTCCTCTCTTCATTCTCTCTCTTCCTCCTCTCTTCTCTTTTTCTTCCTCCTGCTCCCTCAGCCCCGCTCGTAACCATAGCCTACTCCTCCTCTCCGGCTTTCTACCACGCCTAGTGTCTTCCTAGTCTCAAGCTCAGTCTCGTCACCTGGCCCCTTCTTCTACAAACCGTCTCATTGATCCCTCCTCTTCCTGAGCTCCACCTCCGAACAGGATCCTAATCTCCTTTTGCCTTCCCCCTCAACCCGACGCGTCTCTCTCCCTCAGCCACCTCCCGAAAACCCCGCCAGCACTGTTCGCTCTTCCCAGCTCGATCGACGCTCCTCCCGTCGGATCTCCTCTCACGATCTGCCACCTCAGACCTACAACTCCCCTCTTTTCCTCTCCTCCTACCAACTCTCCCGCCGCTATTCAACGCCTCACTCCATCGCCGCTGTCCTCACTGCTAGCTTTGCCATCACGCCCTCTGACACCGTCTTGCCATCAGCTCACCCCAGCCCCGCTCTCCCTCGTGCACCATAGACCCTAATGCCCAGATCCGTGCCCAAGAACCCCAGCTCCGGTACCTCCACCCTGCGTTGTAGCCTCACATTGTCGTGAGGTCGATCCGTGCCTGCGCGACCGCAACGCACAGCCCGCTTATCGTCGCCGCCTCACCCGCGAACTCACGCATCCATGTCGATACGTTCAACAGAAATCCTGAGGCGAGATCCCTATTCCCGATTGTTTATTCATTACAATATTAGATTTGTTATAAATTAATTATATGCAAGATCTCATTTTTCCAATTGTTATTCACTACAATTTTTGATCAGTTATGAATTATTTAAATATATGTATAGATTAGACTGTGTTTCGTTTATGTTGTTGTATATTTATATTGTGATATTCTACGTGGGATTGTTTGATGAATGATATTAAATAAAAAGAAATAATTTCAAAAATGGGAAAAGTTACTGTTCATATAGAGAAGAAATAATCAAAAAGAATATTTTATTAAGATTAGTTTAGAATTATTATTTTGAGAGAGAGTTAAATTAAGAGGAATTATTTTGTAAAAGGATTATTTTAAATAAATAAATTTATGTTTTTAAAAGATTGGAAATAATTTAAAAGAAATTTTTTGGTAAAAATAGGGTTAGTTTTGAATAATTATAATAATAAATAATTTAAAAGAAATTTATTTTGAAAAAGGAATTATCCTGATCTACTCACTGCTACTGTACACACCCACACCGTACTGTTCATAGTTATTGTTCATGCTTTATAATTCTTATTTTAATATATTTGACATGCCATGATATTATTGCCAGGGGTGGATCCAGGATTTTAGTTCTGGGGGACCGTGTACAAAAGATAGACGAAAATTTTTCTTAATATAATTTTATTCACAAGAGATACACCACAACCCAAATAAAATGATTAGAATAGCCAACATCAATATCTCTAAAATATTTCAAAAGAGAAAGCAAAATTTATGTTAAAAATATTCAAATAAGCATCATCTAATTTTTTATAACTAAAACTTCTCTAACTAAAAGGAATTCGACGTTCCTTAAAATTTTCGAAGTCTTCAATGATAGCATCAATGCTCAGACTTTTAGCAATTTCTCTTTCAATAAACACCATTAACGCGTCTGAGAGGAAAGCATCCTCCATTTAACTTCGAAGCCTCTTGACGATATTCATAGCTGAGAATGATTGTTCTGCAGTAGCAGTAGAAACTGGAAGAGTAAGCACAAGCACGGTCACTCTAAAAATAAGGTCGTATGTAGCAGATTTATTAGTCTTTACCAACCATTGACACAACTCAGAAATAGTTGAAAGAGTTTTGAAGTCTGACCCTTTGACTACATTATGCTCATAATGTTTTAGTTGCATCTTCAAGCTCTCTTTTTCTTCACTTGTAAAATCTTGTGCATAAAACTTGTCAACCAATTTGCATATATCTAGTATCCTTAAAGCCTCAGATGCATTTTAAGGATTTAAGGCAGAACTAAGCATGAGCAATTCCGTCGCATCTTCACTATAACGCACATTAATTTCTTGCATTTGTGAATCGATCGCGGCATAAAAGAAGTCTACTCGATAATGATGCCCAATGGTGATGTCTTGATGACCACGAGCTCGACGCCGCCTATCAACATACTGAGCACTAAAATCACGAATATTAATGTTACAAGCCACACAAAAGACTTTACTTTTTCAAGCAAATTATCCCACTTGTCATCCATTAACTCTTGTAGTAATCTTTTTGTAGATGACACAAGCTCCATTGCATTCGAAATGTCTTAAGACTTACTTTGTAAAGTCTGGCAAAGAAAATCTGTGATGCCCATAATCTCGCTCATTAGATGCAAGATAAACACAAAATCAAACGAAGTCATTTCATTATAAACAGATGTTGCATCGGCTCATTGGGAAGGAAGCCCATTCTCCATAACTTTGAGCAATACCGTACATGCTGCACTGAACATCCTAATCAAACCCGACAATGATCTAAAATAAGAACTCCAACGCGTATCAGCAGCTCGTTGTAAAGTGCCAATTTGATTAGGTCCAGGTCCTGTCTCGAGTTCATTAATGGAAGTCAAATGGGCAATGTCATCCGCGTGAGCTTTCTTCAATTCATCATTACGCTTGCAAGAAGCACCAACCATATTAACTATAGAAATTAATTTGTTAAAAAACATATGAATGGGAGTCAGATTTTTTGCTGCCGCAACAAGAGCCAACTGTAGCCAATGAGCAAAGCAATGAACATAGTAAGCAGCCTTACAATCTTACATAATCAAAGCTTGCAATCCATTGAATTCACCCCTCATATTACTGGCCCCATCGTAACATTGACCTCTAATATTTTGAACATCCAAATTGTAATGAGCCAAAGCAGAATATATAGCATTCTTTAAAGTCAAAGCTGCAGTATCAAAAACATGAACAAGCCCAAAAAAACGTTCTTCAATGAATCCATTAGTGTCCACAAACCACAACACAATAGACATTTGCTCTTTTTTTGACTCATCACGGGCTTCATCAACAAGGATGCAATACTTGGCAACTCCAATTTCTTCATGAATTGCATTTTTCACTCTCACTGAAAACACATGAAGTATTTGTTTTTGAATATCATGACTTGTATATTTGGCATTTTTTGGAGCTTTCGCAATTGCCTTTGAAAGTTCGTCATTCTCCATGGCCAACGCATCCAAAAATTCAAGAAAATTGCCACGATTGGACGAACCAGATTTCTCATTATGGCCTCTAAACGGAATCCTTTGGAGTGCAAGCAATCGCACCACAAGTATGTGAGCTCTTAACCGAAGACGATTAGTTGCAACTTGTCCAGCATTAAAGTTGTCGAATCGCCTTGATATATGTTGTGGTTGGTTCATCAAATCCTCACATGCCTTTTCAGCATTACGATGGAGTGAAGATACATTATCTTTTCCTATATGGCCTAGGAAAGCACATGCTTTTCTGCTTCGAACTTTCTTCCAACTATCAAAACCATCAACAACAAAAGCAGTTTGATTTTTGCATCCCGATGGCTTGTTGAAGAGAAAACATGGAAAGCAATATGCTTTATCTTTAGCCGGTGAATACTCCAACCAATGAAATAGCTCATACCAATTAATTCTCAAGGCATAGTATCTACCAATAATAACGTAAAAGTGAGAACTTTATTACCTAATAATCATCAATCAATCATTTTTTTACACCAATTTATGATTTTGATCGATCATCAAATGATTAATGATAGAAATTTCAGATTTTTCCAAAAATTAAATCCAAACTATAGCAGAATCCATCGCTAGAATACCCCAAAAAATCAATTGAAATTGTGGGAAATGAGCACAGAATCAAATCAATGGAAGAGAATGTTAGATAAGATAATTACCAGAGATTTAACTTGGGTCTGACCACTAATCACTTTGCTGAACACAAGCTTGTTGGCCTCATATTTGTTGTGCTCGCTCACGGCTCACCGCAAACCCTGCAACAATCTCACCAACTTGCGGATCACTCCGATTCACTCGTGTCCTCTATCTGGCTCTAAAATCCCGATCTTGAAGCAAAGCAAAGAATCTGCAAAAATGAGAAAAGAAGCGAAAAAATAAGCAAGAGATAAGAGGTAATCGAGAGAATCAAGCCCTATAACGAATCCCTAACCAAATTTTTGAAAAAAAATGATTTTTCCATGGAGAGATAAGAGGTAATAGAGAATTAAATTTCAATATTTCATAGTGATCTTGAGACTTTCCTAAGTTTTTTTAGACGATTTTGAAGAGATCCGAATACACAGATAGAGCTTTGATAAAAAAAACTCACCTCATAGAGAAAAGCCCCAAATTTTAGCATGAAAGAAGAGGTAATAGAGTGCCCTAGATCGAGTCCCAAAATAATTTCAGGAAAGAGCTATAATTTCCCCCTCAAAAGATCAATTGGGAGAATGGAGATAGCGCCTCAGGCCCTCAGTGATTGAGTTTTTTCACAGGAGAATCTGGGAGGTGTTGGGTTTGAGCTTGAGCTTCATGGTGAGGAGGGGCTTTAAAAAAATTAAAGAGAGAGATGGGTTTTTTTGGTGAAATGAGGCTTTCAGAAATTGCAGCAGAATGGAGGAGAAAGAGATCGGAAGGGAGGAGATTAAAGAGTCTGTTGACTGTTGGTATTGTGTGGTTTTCATTTGAGTTTTATTAACCTGTTGTTGTTGGACTTCTCTGTTTTGGGTAAATCGGAATTTATGAGGTTGGTTATTTTTAGGGCCAGGAGATCTCGAGGAGCAGGCTACAGAATGGAGGCGTGTGAGGAGGCCTAGGAGGGAACCTATCAGATTTTTTCCTCAAAATTTTAGGGGGCCGTGGCCCCCCCCCCCGAGAACCATTAGTAGTTCATGACTTAGTGGTCTTGCGCGTCATGGACAAGACTTGGTGATATGTGTGTGTGCGTTGACTGAATTTAGGAGGTGGACCAGAGATCTAGTTTAGGTTATGATTGTTGACTTAGAAAAACAAGAGATGTTGGGATGAGAAAGTCTTGGTTTGCATAATCGAATGTGGTTGTTGATTTATCTTCCAGACTCGCACCAGTGACTTATTTTGTCCTGGGGTTGGTTTGTTAGACCAAGTGGCCTGTTTCGTGACTTTGGTCAGTGACCTATTTCGTCACTTGAGCTTTGCCTGAGTTCGGACCAAGTCAAGATCGGATTGCGTGTAGTCCTCTTACCAATTGTTTCCCGGGATTGGATGCACGTAGGGGATTGTGAACAGTCGGTTTTTTGGTAATGCGAACTTTGACCTATTTGAGATGTAGACTAGTGAGCTATTATAGGATGGTTAGTAGCATGACCCCATTCCAAGATGATTTGATTGATTATTATAATCTAGTAGTGATTTGCATCTAGTGGTTAGAATTTCAGTTGCATACTTCTATTTTTTATTATATCTATCATTGTATTGGTTATTCGACCATTTCTATTTTCCCTTGTGAGGTCTTGTCGTGTGCCATGCACACTGACGTACACCTATTTTCTCTGGTGTATGTTAGATTTATAGGATAGACAGGTCCAGCTTGGAGATACGTCAGACCTGAGTATTCTCAGCAGGAGTGCTTTGCAGATAGAGCAGAAGAAGAAGTCGAAGTCTAGTCTTTTCTTTTATTAGTTGATGGTCCTAGTTTACTTTGTAGTTCTATCTATTTTCTTTGATCGATGTATCTTTGTATCTCTTCAGCATTCAGTTGGATTGTTTTGTAATAAGGGCACGTTTGACCCAAACTTTGTGTCTTAGATGTTATCTCATTTGTGATATGACCTTTTTGTTCTGAGTTGTTCATTATATTCTTGCTAATTATGATCGGAGACCTGTGACTTCGCATTGTATATTGCTTGATGCTTACATATTAGGTTGAGAAGAAATGGTCTTTTATTTATTCTCCTCAATCTAATATGTCGCGGGTTTGCTCGCGCCCCGATTCCCTCGTATTTTGGGAAGCGGTGCGTGACAATGATTCTTTCAAATAAAAAGAGGCTACCCTGCACAAACGAAAGACTGGGTCATCCTAATCCTGCTCCTCCTCTAGAAAAAAAACTGGTTCGATGATAGTAATCGTCTATTTTAAGTGTTAGAAATGTCTTGCATCTATTCAATTCATGTGTGGGTTTGGTTAGGCAAAAAGATATCCCACATTGGAAAACAGTCAGATGAATATATGATTAAATATGCTTAAACTAATAATTCAGAGAGAATTAATCCTTTTTAATCCAGTTTGGGTCCAAGTAGATTAGCTTACCTGCAACGACAATCTTCTCTTCAAATAGCATGCAAAATCATTGATAAGAAACTCCTCAAGTGGCAAATTAAAGAGCTTTTGGAATGTTGAGTTTCTGTGAGGTAACTGTAGGTTCATCTGGTAAGAATGAATTCCTAATGATCAATAAAACTGAAGGAAAATTAGCGCACAAGAACAACTTTAGAAAGAGCCATATATTCTTCAAAAGAGAACCAAGAATTTACAGCTCGAGGCCACACTTTTTGCAAAATTTATTAGAACTTTGTACCACAATGCCATTTATTCTTGTATGTACATCTGCCCCTGGTATGCCGGTGTTCTTGAAGCCTTCAAGCAGCAACTAAATAACACTACCTCTATTTTTACGAAGAGAATGTTTGCAGATGATAGTTAAATCATGTTAGAAAGATAACTACCATTATTTCACCTAATTTTTAAGAAATGTCAACTATATACACGCCTCCAAAGGCTATTTATCTTAAGCAAAAAATTGTCATCATGTAGGCATTTATGGACACTATTATGCTATTGAAATCAAGCTAAATACTTGATTATTTAAGAATATCTAGATTAGGAGGTATATAATCTATCCAATTTATTTATATATTACAATATAGTGTAAATCCTTATTTCAATATACAATTTTAGTTCATATAATCCTTCCATAATCTAACGAAACTCGGGGGCTATTGTATTTGTGATCTATTTTAGTTTTTTCCCCTTTTATTTGAATTGTTAAATTGTCTATGTAAAAATACCCTTCCCATATTGGATATTTGTTAATAGAGAGTAATGTATGGTTCTTGGTTCTTTGACAGACTGTTGTGCTCAAGGTTGGCATGTCCTGTGCATTGTGTAATTAGTGATTATGTCCATGTGCAAAATTTATTAGAACTTTGTTGCAACGTCTAATTAGTGATTATGTCCACGTGCATTGTGTATGTGCCATATTCCGACAACAGAAATTTGATAATGCATAATCCATAACTTTATCTATTAACATCATCCAATATCAAGCTGATTGTAAGTATGTTCTGGTTGTAATTGTTTTAGGAAATTGGCTTGCCAAGTGGTTATCCATGGTAAGAAAGAGTTTTATGTTATGAAAAGAGGTCGACGATGTGGCATTTTTAATAATTGGGAGGAATACAAATCTCAAGTTGATAAATTTTCAAATGCCACCTACAAAGGGTATGCAACGTACGAAGAGGCTTTGATTGAATGAGATAAGTACACCATCGCTCGTGATTCAGCATCTAGCTCAAGGCCTGTCCAGACACCTGTTTATATTCAAGAACAAATATTTCCAGAATGGCATAATCTAGATGAGGACAAGGAAAAACTTGCAGAAACTTCTATTTCCCCCATCTATGCTTTTGTATTAGGTTCAATGTTTATAATATTAGTGTTTGTAGTATGTCTCATTATAGTATTTGTTAGCTTCTCTATTGCAAAAAGTATATAATATGATTTGTAAGTTATGTGTATGATGTATATACGTTTTCTCCCTCCCATTGTCCTTCAATGTTTTGGTAGTTTTGTGCTTGCAAATTGCAACTTTATGGAAGCTGGATATGTACGTGAGGTTTGTGGTTTGTTATTTATAAACTGTGATGACTTTCTTATTTACGGACTGAATAATATGTCAATGTAGCAGGATACGAGCAAACATCATCACAAAATAGATTAGCAGTAAATGAACAGTAATATAGACTGCTGGGAACTACTTGTGAAAGCTTTCCATCCTCAACATGTTTCCAAATAACCGAATATAGACCCCTCAAGCAACTTATTTGCGTTCGAGTCCCCTATTGATTTCCATCGTGCGCTCCGGTTCTCTGATGGGTACTTCACCAACGGCAGCCTTCCTCCTCCTTTACCCTCAAAAGAATCAAAACCAAATCCAGAGGAATCCATCGACAAATTCAAATCATTTAGTCCACTAAGTTCCTGAGCACTCTTTGTCACCCAGAGTTCTGTTTGATGGTTTCGAAGTTGTTTTCTTTTTCAGAGAGCAAGTTCTTGCGCTGGCATTCTCGTAGCAATCACATAGAATGTATACAAACTCTAACAAATTTTTGCATTCGTTCCATATCAATCAACAGAAGATAAAACAGTCAACAATAACATGTAAATAGAAGAAACAGTAACTATCAAGTAGCCTGATCATTCACATTAGTTGCCTGGCACATATTTATATGCAACTTTCAAATACAACAACATGTCTACATACCGCTCAAATAAAAATCCCAAGAAAGATACTAAATCAAATGTCTACATACCGCTTAGGAAAAATACGAAAGCAAATAATTACAAGAAGATGACATTTAATCATATTACAAAAATACAACAACATTATAATCTTCAACCCCACAACAACAACATAGCAATTGAACCATTTGGCATCCACTTATAAAAGCTAGATAGCAATTGATAAATATGACATTTAGTCTTTTCTTCTTCTCCCAAGATTGCTCTTCTTCTTCTCCACAACTTGGCCTAGCTACAAATTTCATGAAAAATATATTCACCAAATTAGTGCTATGAAGTACCATGATAAGAAAATCACTTATTGTAAATTACTCCATTATGGTGCTTTCTTGATAAAAACAGACATCAATCTAAAATATTGTGCTTTCTTATTTGACAAATATATTGTGTTTTCTTACTTGACATCAATCTAAAATTTCATGACAAATATATTAACAACTTGGCCTAGCAGCAATTAATGGGACAAATCAAGCATGTATCAATCAGACATCAATCTAAAATATTTTGCTTTCTTACTTGATAAAAATAGTTTTAGAGATTACAAGTTAATAAGAAAGGAGTATATGTGAATAAGGTTCCAAGAATAAAATAAATTGTTTACACAAGTTATTAGCAACAATACCTTGGCAAGTTGACTTTACAGCTAGTTCTATAATGCCTGAGTTCACCACATCTACTATATATATGTTTCTTTCTTTCTTTCTTTTCTTGTGCTTGTTCTAAACCTGGCTAGATTCTAGTAGCATTGCGTGGATGACCTTTAGTCCTTGCAAGTCTATCAGGATAACGAACTATAATTCGAGGAATGTGCTCCATCGTATGTGAAATGGATTCAGCAATCTGAGAAATATCCACCATTTAAACTTGAGTTTCTCTAACTTATTCTTCAATTGATTCTATGAAATTTGTTAGCACATCATCTAATTTTTGCATCTTCTCTTCTGAATCAAATGCAAGCTCGAGTATATTATTGAATTTTGATCTTATAGCCCAAGATTTTAATAAATTAATCTTCTCTTCACAGCTTGTATAGTCCAACGGTGTAGGATGTAATGGTCGGGTAATGAATCCATTTGTCTAGCCATCAACAACGACAATATATGTCTACATACAACACCATTAGTTTCAAACAGAGCACAAGTGCAAATGAACGGCCAATGACTATACTGATCATAAGTAACCACCTCTCATTTCCCTCTATCTGTAAACTTACAAACCTTGTGTTTAACAATGTCCCTATCTTTTCTCAATTCTTCGCAAAACTCTATACCAAATCCTTTGAATTCAATTTGGAACATAGCAAATATATTGCGTGTATACATTTCTCCAACTTTTACCTTAATTGGATGTCCAAGGAGCTTGACCGGCTTAGTGTTAAGACTCTTAAAATCTTCATCGGCTTCACTTAAGCAACGATGAGTTACTGCTTTTTCATATTGTGTCACAAACTCTTGTAATTGAGTCTGTGAGTTAACATACCCATCAAAGAAAGAATTAATACTTTCACTCCTTTAGCTCGATCTCATTCCAGCAAAAAAAAGTATCCTTCAGATAACATGGCACCTAATATTCTCGACATTTGTAAACTATTTGTAACCATCCATCTCCTTCTTCATTTATATCAAACTTCTCCTTCATCTCGAGCCAATATCCTTCACACTATTCAATTGAAAAACTATTATACCACAAGCCCCAATACATTTAAAACTGTTCATCATAACGAGATCCCAAAGTAGGGAAATGATCAATAATGTGCTTTTGCATGTGCCAATAGCAATAACGGTGTCTTATCATTGGAAACACTGAGTGAATAGCATTATACATTGCTCTATCCTAATCTATTATGGTGGCACCTGGTTCAACCCCATGCATGCAATTTAGCCATTCTTGAAATAACCACACAAAGGTATCTTCTTGTTCATAGGCTAATAATGCATAACCAAGTAAAGTGGACTGTATATGGTGATTCATACCAGTAAATGGAGCAAATGAAAAATTGAACTTATTAGTTCTGTATGTCACATCAAATACAACAACATCATTGAATTGCAAATAAGATGCTCTTAATCTTCCGTCACCCCAGAAAATACTCCTTATTTGTCCACTACTATCTACTTCTATTGTAAAGTAAAATTCTGGATCATTCATTATCTTACTCTGAAAATGTCTAATGATAGATATGCATTCATGGCCAATGTTGTTGACTCTTTGGGTTCTGATATGATCAATAGAGTGTTGTGGTGTCACTAATTCACCTTCTCTTCCATTGATTACATTAATAACGCAAGAAATAGTGGATGAAGGCATACCTTCTTCTTGCATACTCTCAATAAGTTTTTTTTACATCTTTGAGTTTTATGGAATTGTTGATGTGATCTATGCATTTTTGCTTTGTCTGGACTACTCTGAGTTTTATGGAATTGTTGATGTGATCTATGCATTTTTGCTTTGTCTGGACTACTCAACACATGATTTGTATGTTCTTCAACAAACCCCGTGACCTCCCGTCTGGACTACTCAACACATGATTTGTATGTTCTTCAACAAACCCCGTGACCTCCCATGATTTGTCCTCTAATACTTTACCTCTCATCATTGCCTTACATCCCACTCGGGTCTCTCGCCGAAAAGGCATCTCTATCTTGTCTCTATTAGATCTATGGCCCTCCTTAACATAAACAAACTTTCATCTTTATCATGTTTTATAAAGTGATCATCATGTGATTCCCTATTGATGTCTTCATTAGGTTTTTAGCAACATGCATTAAGAGTCAGTACCCAAAGTATTCATGAACACAGTGAATATTGATTAAAGAACATCGGCAATATTCATCTCTGCATCTTCATTTTTCTCACAATAAATATTTGCGAATGAGGTAATAAGTTTAATTATTTTTAAACCTCCATCTCCATAGCCACCGATTTTAGCACAACCAATTAAAGAAAAAAAGACCTATTTCCTTGAAGCCAATCCAATCAAAGGGTCGAGAGAGAGATCAAGAGAGAGGGTTCGAGTTATTACCTGTAGGGCCGATTCAGTCTCGTAGAGGAGGGATCTAAAGTTGGCGGGTTGACGGGGTTAGGGCCACGACCGAGGGAGAGAGAGGGAGTTGGGGTCGAGGCGGAGTTGGCGGGTCGGCGGTGGGGTTAGGGTCACGAGAGAGAGAGAGAGAGAGAGAGAGAGAGGTCGAGAGAGAGATCAAGAGAGAGGGTTCGAGTTATTACCTGTAGGGCCGATTCAGTCTCGTAGAGGAGGGATCTAAAGTTGGCGGGTTGACGGGGTTAGGGCCACGACCGAGGGAGAGAGAGGGAGTTGGGGTCGAGGCGGAGTTGGCGGGTCGGCGGTGGGGTTAGGGTCACGAGAGAGAGAGAGAGAGAGAGAGAGAGAGAGAGAGAGAGAGAGAGAGAGAGAGAGAGAGAGAGAGAGAGAGAGAGAGAGAGAGAGAGAGAGAGAGAGAGAGAGAGAGAGAGAGAGAGAGAGAGAGAGAGAGAGAGAGAGAGAGAGAGAGAGAGAGAGAGAGAGAGAGAGAGAGAGAGAGAGAGAGAGAGAGAGAGAGAGAGAGAGAGAGAGAGAGAGAGAGAGAGAGAGAGAGAGAGAGAGAGAGAGAGAGAGAGAGAGAGAGAGAGAGAGAGAGAGAGAGAGAGAGAGAGAGAGA
>NC_033797.1:16704210-16726710 GCF_001876935.1 Asparagus officinalis
TATATTTTATATATATATATATAATACTCTCTTTAAAAGCACGAGTTCTAGAAAATCTTTTCATGGTTAATGGTACCCTTAATTTTTATTTTTATTACATTGTTATCTTAATCTATTCTAATTATACTATCTTCTTTGAATTGGTTAATAAATGATTTATCCTATTCATAATTTTACTTATTTCAATTCAACAAGAAATCTAAAAATCATATGCTAGCTAGAAGCTAAAAGTTTTTTGACTTTGGAAAAAAAATCTTATAAATTTTGAAAATTATAAAAACACCCCTAAAAATTTAAATTTTGAAAAAACACCATAAAAATTTCGAACCTATCAACACACTCAAAAACTACAAATAACACAAAAAACCTCAAAAAATTTATGAAACTTGCAATAAACACTCTAAACTTTTACAAATCACAAAATAAAACCCTAAAAATTATAAAATTTACAAAAATCCTGATAATTTCTAACCTAATAGTACATTAAAATTATAAGAGTTACATATATCCCCTAAAAATTTATAATTTTAAGAAAAGACTCTTAAATTTTTAAAATTATAAACAATCACTCAAATTTTAAATTTTATAAAAAACAAGTTTTTTTACTTTGGGGAAAAAAATTTATAAATTTTGAAAATTATAAAAACACCCCTAAAAAATTAAAATTTGAAAAAACACCATAAACCATAAAAATTTATGAAACTTGCAATAAACACTCTAAACTTTTACAAATCACAAAATAAAACCCTCAAAATTATAAAATTTATAAAAATCTTGATACTTTCTAACCTAATAGTACATTAAAATTATAAGAGTTACATATATCCCCTAAAAATTTATAATTTTAAGAAAAGACTTTTAAATTTTCAAAATTATAAACAATCACTCAAAATTTAAATTTTATAAAAAACAAGTTTATAAAAAACACCCCGAGAATTTTAAATCATTAGTAAATTAAAAATATAAAAATTATAAATAGTCTATATACAATTTACAATCAGTAGAAAAGGCTCGTAACTCTAAAAAATTACTAAAAATCCTAAAATTCACAATTTACAAAAAAAAATACCATGCGAATTTCTAACATATAGACACTAAAATGAATATACAAATTACTAACAACCCCTAGAAAATTAAAAATTTATAAAATATATCATATTCCCTTTAAAAGTATAAGTTCAGGAAAAACTTTACATCATCAATATTAGCCCTAAACTTTTTGTAAAGAACATAACTAATTGAAAAATCTATTAAATCTAAAATTTACAACAAAACCCTTAAAGTTTAGTACATTACAAATTACCCCTCCTAAGTTCAAAATTTTTTAATAGTTGTTTACAATTCCTTGATTTCAATGTAATATTTAATAGTTTTGAATATTTTTAAATTACAAAATTTTTGAGTGTTTTTCTATAAATTTTAAAACTTTTGAGGGTGTTTCTTTTATAGTTTTCTAAATTTTTATTGTGTTTTCAATGTAATGCATAGATACGTCAATTAATGATGATATTGAAGAGCAAGTCATTCTTAAGATGTATTATGTTATAGTTAATTATGCACATCACTATTTCTAGGCAGTATAATTTATATATGCAAAAAAAAATTAGACAATCTATATATTAGTTAAAAGGATTTTGACTTTAATATACTATTTTTTTCTAAATTTTACTTAATGTGAACCCACTATATAATTTTGACCGTTATCATCGTAATTTTAATATGTTTGATTGATTGATTATATAGGTATATAGACCGTAGATTACTTATATAGTGGTTAAAAGGAAAAAAAATTCTTATATACATCGGAACGCAATTAAAAGAATATTTCTAAAGTGAAACAAGGAGTCAAACTCATCCCGTTAATCCACGAGATAGAGTCACTATCTTGGGATTGGCTATATGATTTTAGTTGTTTCACGCATGAGAGTCAACGTACATTATCGTGTAAATAACACAATAATATACAATGCCTCACAAAGTACGAAACAACATAAAATTGCCCCTTTCACCATGAGACATGTTTTAACTAAGCAAAACACATCTTTTAAGCGTCGACCCCGACAAAGAATGATATCGGCTTTTGTCAAATACCTCGTGAAGGAGAGCAAATGAGGATATACAAGCAAAATCCGACTTTTGAATGGAATAAAGTCAAGGGAACTCACCTCCATATGATGAAGCCACGAGATCCTCTCTCTCTCTCAGGTGCATGAGAGGCTGATCGACTCCTCGGGATGTGCGCTTTCTTTGGGGACATGATAAAAAAAGGATTTTGACTGAAAACCTACAAGAAAAAGTTAGGGTTTTGGATAAAATTTCAAACAAAAGTTGAAAAAACCTATAGGCAAGCACCCTCAGGTTCAGTTCGTACCAAGAATCGACAAATATCAAGGTGCGGTGAAGTGAAGTAAAGGCTCGAGCCCAAGAACAATGGCCAAAATCCTACAAAAAAGAAAAGTTAGGGTTTTGAGGAGCAATTCAAGATAAAATCAATGAAATAAACCCTCAATTCAAAGCTTTGGGCATGGTTTTACTTGGGATCGAAGAAAGGAGAGGTCTTGGTAAAGAAGAATCAAAGCAAAGAGCTAAATTCTCGAGAAGAACACTGAAGCCCTAGTCCTCTTGAACCCAAATCCGACGAAATTGAAGAGAGAAAGGAGATGGGAGAGATTTAGAACTCTTTTATAGGGTTTGGGGACGGTTTTTGAACTCAAGAATGCGGGCAAAGATAGCCAAAAACACAGCAAGTCCTGATTTTAAAGGCCCAAAACTCGACTATTCGCCCTCGTACGAGACAGTCAACACTGTCTCACATACGCGAGTGTTTGGTGAAAAATCTGTAGTAAAAAGGAAAAATTGAAAGAAATATATTTAATTTGTATTCTCTCAATCTCAATTACAATTCGAATTCCTGATTACAAAAGAGAAGAGAATTGACGTAAATTCTCTCCTTTGTTTAATTCTGGGTTCTTCACGATGGCGATGGAGTGCCTACCTCAAATGCTCGCATCAAGTTTGCTCTCCGTTAACGATCTGACGTTTTACTTCACTAGAATGATATCTTATCCTCACGATTTGACGATGTGGAGAACTTGCAAAGCAAGTTTGAAACTCTGAACGAGTTGATAACTCAGAGCGAGTTTAAACTCTTAAAAAAGAGTTGATTTGGATCAAAAAATCGGTTAATAAGACAAGGGAATGCTCCAAGAACTTTGTTGCTGCAGGAACTCGAAGATGATCTGCTGTCGAGAAGATGATCCGAAGAAGCCGATCTCTAGATCTTCAAGATACTCTAAGATTCCAAGATCCGAACTCGGTTGAGTTTACTCCTATTTATAGGGGATTAAGGGGTGTAACAGCCCCTTTAATTCGCTCCTAAGTGGGGCTGAATGGGGTGTAACCGTCTCCTTAAATATCTCTCCAAATCGTGGGAAAACTGTTTTGAAACCGTTCAGTTCGTGCTTTGAACGAGTCAAACGCTGAAAAATAGTGTTCAGTGCCCGAACTCTGTGTTTAGACTTGAAACGCAGAGTTGGGTCTATTTTGGTGGCTGAACGCACAGGTCACGCTGCGTTATAAATTTGAAACACAGAGTTGGGATGTAGAAATGAACTCTGTATTTTGAGTCCACAAACTCTGCGTTTTTAAGTAGAGCGCTAGGGATGACCTCTGTGTTTTGATGGTATAAGACAGGGATGACTTCTGCGTTTTGATGTGAAGAGACCATCAATTTGTGGTCTCTTTTGCTGGAGCATTGCAAAGACCGTCATCTTATAATCTTCATCTTGGCTCCTTAAAAATATGAGAGTCGTCAGATTGTAACTCCCGATGTTGATTGTGAAGGCTGTTAAACTAGAGCTTTCATTGGTTATTATAAAGGTCGTCAGATTTTAACCTTTATTGATCTACGTAAAAGTCTTCAAATTATAGCCTTCCGGAAGTCGTCAGATTGTAACTTTCACTATCGGTGTTTGATGGGGGATCAGCTATCTGCAGTAATTTTTAGACAACCTACAGAACCCCCTCCAAAGTTTTCGAAAGTTCGCGGTTGACTGGGATGAATTTTTGAAATACTTTGGATCTCAACTCTGATCTTGGAGCTGTTGATTCCTTATCGTAAAGGAGTTGTTCTCTGCACCCGCTTCAAAGGTATCTTGGTTGAAGGGATTTGTCACGCAGGACCTGTGTGAAGGTATGTATCATAATCCTGCTTCTGGAATACGGGGAGGACCCCTGCGTTTTGAACTTGAGGCGTGGGTCTCACCCTTTCATTTTAAATTTGGAACCCAAGTGTGACCTCGGCGTTGTTTTTTTTTTTTTTTTTTTTTGCAACACGGGTCTGGCCTCGGCGTTTTAACTTGAGACACGGAGGTTTTTTTTTTTTTTTTTTTTTTTGCAACACGGGTCTGGCCTCGGCGTTTTAACTTGAGACACGGAGGTGGCTTTCATGCATTTTTTGACTAAGTCTTTGAGACTTATCTTTAGCTCATATGTTTTAAGTCTCGGCTCACATCCATTAAGCTGATGTGCCTACAAACATGCATAGAAATTTTTGCAAACCCTCAGCCATCAACGGATTTGATAAGCCTTTACCGACTACCGTTTGAGTCGAGCTAGCATGTGGATTGTCTAAGTTCGTTCCACATGTAACGTTGTGCTAAGAAAATGAACCCTCTTAGACTTAATGTTATGATTTTGAATACATAGACTTTGTTATTTTTACAGAAAAAGACTAACCAACAACACGTGTTAGGCGTAGACTAATCTCTAATTAGGTATTGAGATAAAGTTCCCCATGCATGTGAACATGGATTTTTGTATCTTTTTCATGGCAAAAGACTAACCGACAACACGCGTTAGGCGTAGGCTTATCCTTACTTAGGATTTGGGATAAAGTTCATCGTGCGTGTAAGGCACATATTTTGGCGTTATTAATAAAGGTCTGCCACAATGTTGAATACGTGTGCTTTTGTTCTTTTTACGACAAAGACTAACCGGCAACACGTGTTAGGCGTAGGCTTATCCCTACTTAGGATTCGGAATAAAATTCCCCATACATGCGAGGTATAGATTCAGAGATTATTAATTTAATGATAATCACTAGCTACGATATTAAATACGTAGACTTTGTCGTTGTTTCTTCCTGTGTTATTTAAAACGCTGAAAAAAAGTTAGAAGCGCCAGAGGTGTAGTATTAACTTGGCATGAATTTTCACTTAGAGTAAAATTCAGAAATTTTCTTTATTATCACTAGGATAATTCCAGAAAATCTTTAATTCACTGGGGATTTTATAAGGCTAAATACCCATATTGGTATTTTATTTCAACCACATTTGCCAAGAAGGTATTTTAATTAGAAAATTCGGCGTTAAGGCATTTTAATTGAATAAAATTACCAATTAGGTCCTTTTTCTCGTCGGCGACCACTTTTCCGGCGAGAACTCGTTACGTGCGTTGCACGCGGTGGCTTAATCTTTATTTAAGCTGCTGATGTGGCACTGTTTTCTGACGTGGCAGGGAATTAACCCCTGAACGCCGACCCCCTCAAATTGGATCCCACATTCCCCTTCTGTCCACGGCGAGCCCGACTTCAACACCTCCATCTCCTCCTCTTCCCTCCACTCCCCGCCTTCATCCCCCAGACCCTCCCTCTTCCTCTCTCTGTCGAGCTTCCCCACGCCGAACTTGCTGCTGCTCAAGTTCCCGCCGACCAGCCCAACTCCGAGCTTCCCTTCGCCCTCAACTTGAGACCCGACCACCTCCTACCACCGCCAGTCGTCGCCATCCTCTCTTCCCCATCGGAGACAACAGACGCTACGCCGCCGCTCCAAGCTCTGCTACCCCTTTTTCCTTTCAAGCTCAGCCCACCCTAAAGAACTCCCCGCCGTCGCCGAGTTCACCCTGAGTCCCAGCTCAGATCCGCGTTGGTTAGAAAATAGTGCCACATCAGCAGCTTAAACAAAGATTAAGCCACCGCGTGCAACGCACGTGACGAGTTCTCGCCGAAGTGCCACATCAGCAGCTTAAACAAAGATTAAGCCACCGCGTGCAACGCACGTGACGAGTTCTCGCCGAAAAAGTGGTCACCGACGAGAAAAAAGACCTAATTGGTAATTTTATTCAATTAAAATGCCTTAACGCCGAATTTCCTAATTAAAATACCTTCTTGGCAAATGGGGTTGAAATAAAATACCAATATGGGTATTTAGTCGATTTTATAATGAAAACTTGCTATTCTTGTTGAAAAAGGATTAACAAGTTTATTAGGGAGGGTTTGACTGTTAGAGGTGTGATATTAACCTAATAATATTTTATGGACCTATCGCTTTATTGAAGAGAGTCGATAAGTTGATTTGGTCGTCAGATGTGTGTGATATTAACTTAACGGGTATGAGGACCTATCGCCCTATTGAGGAGAGTCGATAAGTGGATTATGTCATCAGAGGTGTGATGTTAACTTAACGGGTTTATGGACCTATCTCTCTATTGAAGAGAGTCGATAAGTTAATTTTATCAGAGGTGTGATATTAACATGACAGGAAGAATATTGCGATCAGGGTAATTTTGAGGACCTATCGCTCTATTGGGGAGAGTCGATAAGTAGATTTTGTCAGAGGTGTGGGATTAACGTGACAAGAATTTGTTACGATCGGAGCAACCTTGAGGACCTATCACTCTATTGACGAGAGTCGATAAGTTAATTGTCAAAGGTTTGGTGTTAACATGACGAGAATTTGTTGCGATCGGAGCAACTTTGTGGACTTATGATCCTATTAAATAGGATTGATAAGTGGATTTTGTCAGAGGTTTGGTGTTAATATGATGGAAATTTGCTGTGATCGGAGCAACTTTGTGGACTTATCATCCTATTGAAGAGGATTGATAAGTTGATTGGTTGTCAGAGGTGTGATGTTAACGTGACAAAAAAAATTATTGTGATTGGAGCAACTTTGTGGACTTATCATCCTATTGAAGAGTATTGATAAGTAGGTTGTCAGAGGTGTGATATTAACGTGATAAAAGAATGCGTACTTGTGAGTTGCACAAGATTTTGGGAATTAGCGTCTCGCTGGGGAAACTTGCTAGGTGAGTTTATCACCAGAAGTGATGAATTTTCATACTTGAGATTTGAATAAGATTTTGAAGACTTAGTGTCTTGCTGGGAAATATTACGATTTGAGCAATTTTGAGGATCTATCATCCTATTAATAATGATTGATAAGTTAATTGTCAGAGGTATGTTGTTAACGTGATAAATTAGGAGTGATGTAAACTGAATTCATACTCCATGGGGGTGATGATTGTTAGAAGTATAATGTTAACATGACAAATTAAAAGATTTGTTACTCTTAATCCAGTGGATTCCAAATAACCAACCCCTAGTCTTGATTAAGACTTAGCAGGGGAAGAAAAAGAGGGGTAGACATGGCATTTTGCTTTGTGATCCACTATCCATCAAGTCGGAATAGAGTCCCATCACCTGGTAGGTCACTATCTGACGAGTTCGACTATCAGAGGTAACTGTTAACGTGATAGTTTTATAGATCCGTCATCCTATTAAAGAGGATTCGCAGATTGATGGACTATCAGAGGTAGATGTTAACGTGATAGTTTTGTGAACTTGTCATCCCATTACAGAGGATTGGCAATGTTATGAACTATCAGATGTAACTGTTAACGTGATAGTTTTGTGGATCTATCATCCTATTGAAGAGGATTGGCAGGTGAATTTAGAGAGAATGGCCTATCAGAGGTAATCATTAACGTGATAGTTTTGATGGACCCGTCATCCTATTGAAGAGGATTGGTGGAGGAATTTAGAGAAAATAGACTATCAGATGTGATTATTAACATGATAGTTTTGGTGGACCCACCATCCTATTAAAGAGGATTGGTGGATTGAATTTGGAGAAAATAAACTATTAGAGGTGATCATTAACGTGATAGTTTTGATGGACCCGTCATCCTATTGAAGAGGATTAGTGGATTGAATTTGAAGAAAATGGATTATCAGAGGTGATCATTAACATGATAGTCTTGGTGGACCTGTCATCCTATTGAAGAGGATTAGCAAGTTGATGGACTATCAGAGGTAACTTTTAACATGATAGTTTTGTGGACCCACCATCCTACTGAAGAGGATTGGCATATTGACGGACTATCAGATATGATCATTAACGTGATAGTCTTGGTGGACCTGCCATCCTATTGAAGAGGATTGGCAAGGTGATGGACTATCAGAGGTAACTGTTAACGTGATAGTTTTGTGGATCTACTATCCTATTGAAGAGGTCTGGCAGGAGAATTTAGAGAAAATGAACTATCAAAGGTAAATGTTAACGTGATAGTTTTGATGGACCCGCCATCCTACTTGAAGAGGATTGGTGAGGGAATTTGGAAAAAATGGACTATCAGAGGTGTATTGTTAATTTGATAGTTTTGGTGGATTTCGTGGTTGACAGAGGTATTCTATTGAATATGACAACTCAGAAAATTTATTACGTATAATCTAATAAACTATAAATAAACCAACCCCCGGTCTTAAACAAGTACAAGGGAAAAAGGGTAGACATGACACATCGCCTAATGGGCCACTATCTAACGAGTTTAACTATCAGAGGTAACTGTTAACGTGATAGTTGTTAGACCTGCCACCCTACTGAAGAGGATTGACTTCAGTAATCTTAGTATCTTCCCCTTCTGACTGAGAAGATTGGGCTTAGTCCGATTGCTCAGGTTGATCATACCTACTTTGTTCTTCAGCTTTGACCATGACAATAATTTTTTGAGCATGTTCGCCTTGAGAGATTAGTTGTCTCTAGGAACGACATTCTATAACCCTCATTTGTGCTAGAAGGTTAGTCTGTAAGTTGTGTCGATAGGTCTCCACCAGTGTAGACTGTGTCATACCTATCAAACATCACAGAGCCATATTTCGAAACCTTTTGACGAAGGCTTTAACAGACTCTCGCTTCTTTTGCTTAATGGCGAGAAGGGTATGGATGGAGACTTCTGTATCCTCTTCAAAGAATCTTGACAGGAAGAGTCTCTCTAGATCCGCTCACTTTTGGATACATCTAGCAGGCAGTTTCCTGAACCATTCAAAGGAAACTCCCTTGAGGGTGCCAATGAACAATCGAGCCAGTATGACATTGTTTGATATCACATTCCCAGCCTGTGACTTAAAATAATAGATATGTTGATTCGGTGATCTCGTACTGTTAAATGTTTGTAGTGTTGGGACTTCAAACTTTGGAGAATAAGATTAACTCTATTGGCTATGATCTGAGCAATCATATCCCAAATTTGATTGATGGTTTCCTGATGTGCTTGGAGCATGGCCTCTTGCTCAGTAATTCTCCTCGCCAGATTTTCATGGTTTCCCATCATAAAGGCGGAGCTCTCATGTTCAACAAAAGAGCTTGATGATTGGGACTCCATAATGGCTGAATGCTCATCATCGGAATTGGTTCCCCTGGCTAACCTCCGATAGTTGATGGGAGGAATGACTCTCGTTCGAGTCTGAGTGTGTCGATAGACTTCTTCAAACTCGTTAGTGATTTCTCTGATGGTTGGTGAATGACTTGTCTCAGAGTCATCGGGACTAGGACCTGAGGCTTTCCCTCTACCGATCATATTGATATTGATTCCAGGATACTCGGTCTCTGGAGACTTCTTCTTATGTGAACGTCGTCGTTGGTTAGGTAAGGCAATGTTTGTTAATCGGTCGAACACCAACGGTTTGGCCGCATATGAGCAGCATTAACATCCTGGGAGGACCGTAGGAATCAATTGTTCATATTGGAATGAACAAATGACTTGTTGCATCGGTCTTTCTCTCGATATGAATACTCTCAAACTTGTTGCAAAGACTCGAGAAGAGTTACTCACTGGTCGTGAGGTTTTAATTGGAACCCTTAGTCTATGATTGGACGGGACTGGCTCCTGATGAACATGGATCTTCTTAAAATGCCTTGAATCCATAGTATACACCAGGTTCTGTATTGGATTTTATTACCCAAACACATACCTGAGCTCCAGGTTTTACTGATAAAACTGATTGTGGGAAAATTTACAGTAAAAAGACAATGAAAGAAAATTGACTTGTATTCTCTCAAAATCGATTACAATTTGGATTTCCGGATTACAAAAGAGAGGAGAACGAATTTGATTCTCCGCTTTGTTTAAAACTGGGTTCTTCACGGTGGCGATGGAGTGCCTCCCTCGAATGCTCGCGTCGAGTTTGCTCTCCGTTGACGATCCGACGTTTTGCTTCACTGGAACGATGTCTTCTCCACACGATTCGACGTTGTGGAGAACTTGTGTGGCAAGTTTGAGAACTCTGAACGAGTTTAGAATAACTCTGTGAAAGAGTGGATTTGAACCGAAGATCGGTTAATAAGCCAAGGCTAGAAGAAAGCTCCGGCAGTCGATCGTTGCTGAGGATAAACGTCAATCTCTCCCTTGCTGCCAAGCCAAAAGATCTCCTCTTCGCTGCTGAAAAGAGGATCAATCTGAGCCAAGGAACTCCAACCTTGCTGCCAATTCTCAGATCCGAAAATGCCAGCCCCAAAGATCCAGCCTTTGTTGCTGCCAAGAAGTTCCAACAGACCGAACCCCCGAACTGAATTGATTTTTAGTTATTTATATGGGATTAAGGGGTGTAACCACCTCCTTAATCCACTCATAAGTGGGGCTAATGGGATGTAACCGCCCCCTTAAATCACTCCTGAGTGGAGTTGTGATCCCCTCAGATCGTGGGAAACGGTTTTGAAACTGTTCAGCTCGTGTTTGAACGAGTCAAACACAAATCCTGCATTCTGGAGTGAAATCTGCGTTTGAACGTAGCGTCTGGAGGCTCGGACGCAGCGTCTTGTTGGAAGCTGCGTTGGCAGTTTGTTGGAAGCTGCGTTTACAGCCGAACATGAGCTGCATTGGCGGCAGAATCTGAGCTGCGTTTGTAGCTTTTGGAGCTGCGTTTGCGGCGTTGGAAGCTGCATCTGAGCTGCGTTTGCAGCTTTTGGATCTGCGTTTGCGGCGTTGGAAGCTGCATCTGAGCTGCGTTTGCAGCGATTTGGAAGCTGCGTCTGAGCTGCGTTTGTAGCGATTTGGAAGCTGCGTTGGGCAACGGATGGAAGCTGCGTTTGCAGCTTTCGGAGGCTGCGTTTGAGCTGCGTTTGTGGCTATGAACGCGACGTATCTTGATGCTGGTACGCGGGGAGGACTTCCACGTCTTGATTTGAAGAGACCGTCGATTTGTAGTCTCTTTCTGTCGAAGTGTTGCAAAGATCGTCATTTTGTAATCTTTGCTTTAGCTCTCTGATATGTGAGAGTCATCAGATTATAACTCTCGATGTTGATTGTGAAGGCTGTTGATTAGAGCTTTCATCAGTTGTTGCAAAGGTCGTCAGATTGTAACCTTCATCAGTCTACGTGAAAGTCTTCAAATTATAACCTTCTGGAAGTCGTCAGAGTGTAACGTCCATCATTGGTATTTTGATGGGGATCAGCTATCTATTGTGATTTTTTGACAGCCTACAAAAACACAGTCCTGATGTCTGCGTTTTGCTGATGAAATGTAGTCTTGAGATCTGTGTTTTAGTTCTGGAACGCACTCCTGAGAGTTGCGTTTTTGTTCTGGAACACACTCCTAAGAGTTGCGTTTAGTTTGTGGAACACTCCCCTGAAGGCTGCGTTTTGATTATATAACGCGTCACTGAGGGCAGCGTTTAGCATAAGCTGAGCCCACTCCTTCGGAGGAGGGGCTGTTCGAGCAATATTGGCTAAAGGAGAGGGTTTCCTCTGGTATAGGAGCAATAATTGGAGCTTTAATCTCCTTGAAGACTTTGCGGATATTACGCATAACCTTAGGGCTAAGGGATCCGAAGAAGAGTAATTTCTCATACTTGGCTTGATCGAACTCGATGATCAGAGTTTCAACAGTTGTTCCAGCAAGCTTGATATCGGATTGTACCACCATTTCTTCGTCAGAGAAGCTAGTCCCCAGCAGAGTCGCCATCTTTCGTTTGGTGAAAAATTTATAGTAAAAAGAAAAAATTGAAAGAAATATATTTGATTTGTATTCTCTCAATCTCAATTACAATTCAAATTCCTGATTACAAAAAAAGAGCATTGGCGTAAATTCTCACCTTTGTTTAATTCTGGGTTCTTCACATTGGCGATGGAGTGTCTCCTTCGAATGCTCGCGTCGAGTTTGCTCTCCGTTGACAATCCGACATTTCTCTTCACTGGAACGACATCTTCTCCTCACGATTTGACGTTGTGAAGAACTTGCAAAGCAATTTTAAAACTCTGAACGAGTTGTAATTTCTCGTACTTGTCTTGATCGAACTCGATGATCAGAGTTTTAACAGTCGTTCCAGCGAGCTTAATGTCGGATTGTACCACCACTCCTTCGTCAGAGAAGCTAGTCCCCAGCAGAGTCGTCATCTTTCATTTGGTGAAAAATTTGTAGTAAAAAGAAAAAATTAAAAGAAATATATTTGATTTGTATTCTCTCAATCTCAATTACAATTCAAATTCCAGATTATAAAAAAAAGAGCATTGACGTAAATTCTCCCCTTTGTTTAATTCTGGGTTCTTCACATTGGCGATGGAGTGTCTCCCTCGAATGCTCGCGTCGAGTTTGCTCTCCGTTGATAATCCGACGTTTCGCTTCACTGGAACGACATCTTCTCCCCACGATTTGACGTTGTGGAGAACTTGCAAAGCAAATTTAAAACTCTGAACGAGTTGATAATTCAGAGCAAGTTTAAACTCTTGAAAAAGAGTTGATTTGAACCAAAAAATTAGTTAATAAGCTAAGGGAATGCTCCAAGAAATTTGTTACTATAGGAACTCGAAGATGATCTGTTGCCGAGAAGATGATCCGAAGAAGCCGGTCTCTAGATCTCCAAGATACTCCAAGATCCTAAGATCCCAAGATCCGAACTCAGTTGAGTTTACTCCTATTTATAGTAGATTTGTTAGGGTTCTGGTTTTGAACCTACACTCTTGTTTTGTTTTGATGATTTTATAAATAATTTATAAATAATTTTGTTTCCTAGTGATTGTGACTTATTACAGGTTTATATCAGAGTTAAAGATCCAGATTAGCTATGTTTACAATCATTTAGGTATTATTATATATATCGTGTGTTATTCTCTAAGCTCAATATATTTATACACACACTTAAAATCATGTTTACATTGTATTGTTTTACAAAAGTTTTGCAATACACCTCTTTATCAAAATCAAATGTATATGTTTACATATTTACACATATATATACACATTTGCTAAAACGATAATCTTTTACAAATGGCAAATGTAATTTTCAAAATTTCTTCACAAATATGTTTAATGTCATGTTTATAAACTATTCCCAAAGTTTTATATTTTTTAGAATTTACTTGATTTTTTTAACAAGGTTCAAAGTTGTAATTTTCTGTGTACATGTTTATGAGTTGACTCATGAACAGTATTGAGTCGACTCACAAACTGCTGCATAATTTACAATTTGTTTCTGATGAGTCGACTCTTAAATATCATGAGTCGGCCCATCAGGTTGAGTCGACTTGTGCCTGTCATAAGTCGACTCACAAACTGTGCTGAAAAATAAGTTTTGTTTCTGCTGAGTCGACTCATGATCTTATGAGTCGACCCATGGTTTTATGAGTCAGCTCATGAATTTTATGAGTCGACTCATAAGTTGGTTTTTAGCCTGTAATGACTACTTATGAGTCGACTCATGAATAGTACTGAGTCGACTTATAACACTGTAACGGCTACTTTCAGTTTTTGTTTTCTTCTGTCTTTTTGATCTTTTTACTTGGGTTCTTGCTAATGTTTTAGGATGTTATAAATATCCAAGTGCATTTAACATTCTGACCAACCAAGAGATTTATTTAATTAAGTTTATAAGTGTTTAAGAGGTGTTTAAAGCCTTGTCTCAAGTTTTGTTTCAAAAGAGAAGTTTTACACAAAGAAGAAGCTTTCAATTTCAATTGAGGAATTCATCATCATCATCATTTCTTCAGTTCTTTGTGTTTGTAGAGAAGTTTTTCTAAACTCTTTTAAAACTCTTTTATATAGCTTATTGATTGTCAATTTCATATTCATATCTTGCTATATTAAATTGAGTTAGAACTTCATTGTTCTCATTCATCACGCACACCCTTATTGAGCTTAGATTATTTCATACAATATATTAGTGGGTATTGGTGTGTGAATTAGTTGTTTTCGTCGAAAGTTGCCTTCATCATTGATTTCATTAAACTTTAAACATTACAAATGAATTCAAACAACAAAGAATAAAAAGATTACAACTTTCTTGAAAATAAACGCAAGATCTGTTCGTTGTCTCTTGCTTGCGTGGGTCTTTAGCCTGTGACGGGGACGTCGATATCCGTGGACTACCTGGCAATCAGATCTGATCCAGAGCTTCGTCGATCCGCGAGGAGATCTAGAAACTTGAAGCACCTATCTCGATAAAAGCGAGATATTTGCTCTTCTTAGTATTACCACAACGGGATAATACTAAGGATCGGGTACGGGTGATGTAGATCTGACGAAGAAACTCTCTTGCGTTGAAGTGCTCGATCACTCTTCACTCCGGCAGGGCTTCGCCAATTCTTCAAAATTCCAGATCCCTAAAAATGAGGGCTTGGGGCTTGTATTTATAGGCTTGAGGGGTTGCCGAGCGGTTAAAACTACCTAAAGGGCCCAAATCGGCGTTGGAGACACCCTAGGGTGTCTCCCAAAATCCGAGACACCCTAGGGTGTCTCCCACTGTGGTCACCAGTTTGTTTGCGGAGAAAGTTGCTTGTTTCATTGCGAGATTCATTACAAACTTCAGACGTTTACAACGAATACAAAAATTAGTCTTTTTATAAGACTTTTACACAATGAAAACAAAAAAAGTTTACAACTTTATCAAACAAACGCAGAGATCGTTTATCGGTCTTCTGCTTGCGTGGGATCTTTGCCTGTGCCGGGGTTTATCTGTGGACCACCGTCGATCAGATCTGATTGCTGAAAAATTAGGCAGAGCTTCGTCTATCCGCGAAGGGATTGAGAAACCGTAGCTCTTATCTCGGCGAAGCGAGATAATCACTCTTCTTAAGATTACCGCAACGGGATAATCCTAAGGAACGAATCGGGCTGCAGATCTAACTCCTCCTCCTCTCTAAAATCTGTGTACTTTAAGTCTTCAATCCGGCAGGGCTTCACCGATGCACGAGAATTCCAGATCTGAAAAAAGTGAGGACCCGGGGCTGTATTTATAGGCTCCAGGAGGTTTTGGACGGTTAAAATCGCATAACTGACCAATTCTGCATTGGAGACACCCCAGGGTGTCTCAAACTGGGCCGAGACACCCTAGGGTGTCTCGCCCGTGCCGAGACACCCCGGGTGCCCCAGTTCAGCCTGAGACGCTCCGTTATGCATGTTTGATTATTTCCGCCGTAAATTCTTCGTCCGAACTCGGATTTGAGTGATTCCAAGTGCGTTGGAAAGCTGACGAAGAGTTGTATAAGTTCCAATGATTAGATCATCTGTGGAATAAATGAGACACGAAAGGCATTCCGTCTTTTGTAAGTGACACGGGGCTCCCGATCAGTTCGTATCCTTATTATTCTGAAACTCCGTTGCTTCACATAGTTCGCCGATTCACTTCAAGCGTTCGTCGACGTCAATCAAGCTTCTGTGACTTGGATAGTGACGTTCATCGTCTTCTCTTAGCTTTGAGCTGTTCGTGGAGATCTATAGGCAATTTTCGATGCCTACATACCACTGTCGAGGAGACTGCTTCAAACCGTATAGCGATTTCTTTAGCCTGCAAACCAACTTTTCTTTCCCTGCAGCTCGGAATCCCAATGGCTGAGTTATATATATTTTTCATCAAGATCACCATGAAGAAATGTTGTCTTCACATCCAACTGATCTAACTCTAATCCATATTGTGCCACCAAAGCTAGCAAAATCTGAATCGAAGAGTGCTTCACCACCGGAGAGAAAACCTCATTGTAATCAATACCTTCCTCCTGTGCATAGCCCTTCGTAACCAACCTAGCCTTGAACCTTACTGGAGTTCCCTCAATGCCCTCCTTCTTTGTGTACACCCACTTGCACCCAATCGCCTTCCGCCCCTTTGGAAGCTCAACAAGCTCCCATGTATCGTTCTTATGAAGGGACTCCATCTCCTCTTGCATAGCCACCTGCCACGAATCAGCCTCCGAACTCTGCTCGGCCTCTCTGAATGTAGTAGGCACCATCTTATCGATACTCTACACCGGAAGTGCATATGCAACTGTGTCGGCATATCGTGCTGGCACCCGTATGTCTCTCCTCTGTCTCCGTGCCGCAATAGAATCCTGAACCTGAGCCGTCGATCCCTGATCCTGCTCATGAGTACCCGTATCCTCTGCATCACCGTCGTGCTCACCTGGCGTCACCTCAGTCGGCACTCTAATGGATACCGCACTATCTGGACTCTGTGGAGCTGCATCAATCTCCACCACCTACGAAATCTCCTCTGTCGGGTTGCTCTCCACCTGATGAGAGCTGGGAAGCTTCAAGATAGAAGCCTCATCGAATGTGACGTCCCTACTCAGCACAATCTTCTTATCAACTGGATCCTAAAGCTTATATCCCTTGACACCACGCTTGAATCCTACAAATATGGCCTTCCCAGCTCGAGGTTCCAACTTATCAGTTCTAACATGATAATATACAGGGCAACCAAATACCTTAAGCTGGTCATAGCCATGTGTTGTCTCTCCCGACCATATTTCCATATGGGTCTTCCCCTCAATCGCAGATGAAGGCAGCCTGTTAATGAGGTGGCTCGCATAACAAAGTGCATCAGCCCAAAAGATCTTCTCCAAACAACTATGCGCCAATAAACATCGAATCTTCTCCAGCAAAGACCGATTCAATCTCTCCACCACCCCATTCTGCTGCGGTGTATGACTAACTGTGAAGTACCTCTCTATGCCCTCGTCTCGACATAGCTGTAGAAAGGGGTCTGAGGTATACTCGCCGCCATTATCAGATCGCAACGTCTTGATCTTTCTCCCAGTCTGCAGTTCCAACCTCTTCTTCCACTCCACAAACAAATCTAGGACTTCACTCTTATGCTTTATGGTATACACCCAACAACGCCTAGAATAGTCATCTACAAATGTGATGAACCAATGTCGACCACCAAGTGATGCCGTCTTGGTGGGACCCCAAACATCTGTGTGCACGTAGTCCAAGATGCCCCTTGTCCTATGAATGGCCGTCCCGAACTTTACCTTCGTCTTCTTGCCAAGAACACAGTGCTCACAGAACTCAATCTTTCCACTATTGGCTCCCTTTAATAGCCCCTGCTTGCACAAAGCCTGTAGTGACTTCTCTCCTGTGTGCCCTAACCTGTAATGCCAAAGTCTGTTCATGTCTGCCTCTGAAATAGCCGAAGCAACCTGGCCAATCTCAGTGCTCCCCTTCAGATAGTATAAGTTATGACTGCGAACTCCCTTCATCACCACCAAAGATCCCTTAGTAACTGTTTGCTGTGAAAGTTGTTGTTTTCATTGCTATCGAATCTATTACAACTTTAGTCGTTACAATAAACTCGAATAAAATAAAAGAAAAGTTGATCTTTTTATAAGATCTCCTTACACAATAAAAACAAAAAAGTTTACAACTTTATCAAACAAACGCAGAGATCGTTTATCGGTCTTCTGCTTGCGTAGGATTTTTGCCTGTGCCGGGGTTTATCCGTGGACCACCGTCGATCAGATCTGATTGCTAAAAAATTGGACAGAGCTTCGTCTATCCGCGAAGGGATCGAGAAATCGTAGCTCTTATCTCGGCGAAGCGAGATAATCACTCTTCTTAAGATTACCACAACGGGATAATCTTAAGGAACGGATCCGAGAAACTGTAGATCTGACGAATCTCTCTCTCTTGCGTTGAAGAACTGGATCCGATCTCTCCTCCTCCTCTCTAAAATCTGTGCACCTTCAGTCTTCAATCCGGCAGGGCTTCGCCGCGACACCAGAATTCTAGCCGCGAAGCTGTTGGCTCCCACTGTGGTCGCCAGTTTGTTTTCGTCGAAAGTTACCTTCATCATTTATTTCATTAAACTTTAAACGTTACAAATGAATTCAAACAACAAAGAATAAAAATATTACAACTTTCTTGAAAATAAACACAAGATCCGTTCGTCGTCTCTTGCTTGCGTGGGTCTTTAGCCTGTGACGGGGACGTCGATATCCGTGGACAACCTGGCAATCAGATCTGGTTCAGAGCTTCGTCGATCCGCGAGGAGATCTAGAAACTTGAAGCGCCTATCTCGATAAAAGCGAGATATTTGCTCTTCTTAATATTACCACAACGGGATAATACTAAGGATCGGGTACGGGTGATGTAGATCTGACGAAGAAACTCTCTTGTGTTGAAGTGCTCGATCACTCTTCACTCCGGCAGGGCTTCGCCAATTCTCCAAAATTCCAGATCCCCAAAAATGAGGGCTTGGGGCTTGTATTTATAGGCATGATGGGTTGCGGAGCGGTTAAAACCACCTAAATGGCCCAAATCCGCGTTGGAGACACCCTAGGGTGTCTCCGAAAATCGGAGACACCCTAGGGTGTCTCCCAAAACCCGAGACACCCTAGGGTGTCTCCCAAAATCCGAGACACCCTAGGGTGTCTCGGCTTTGGCCGAGACACTTCGTTGTGGTGTATTCGTCCGCTTCCGCTGTAAATTCTTCGTCTGAACTCGGATTTGAGTGATTCGAAGTGCGTTGGAAAGCCGACAAAGAGTTCTATCAGCTCCAATGGTTGGATTATCTGTAGAATGAATGAGACACGAAGGGCATTGTTCCCTTTGTAAACATTGCGAGGCTCCCGATTAGCCCGTACCTTCGTTATTCCGAAATTCTGTCAGCTCACGTAGTTCGTCGATTCACTTCAAGCGTTCACCGACGTCAATCAAACTCCTATGAACCGGATAGTGACGTTCATCATCGTTCCTTAACACTGAGCTGTTTGTGGAGACCTATAGGTAATTTTCGATGCCTACATTAGTGAGAGTGAGCTTCATTGTGTTCTCATTCATTATAGAGAACAAAACATTGTATTTGAACTTATATTGTGAGTATCACTAATAATACACCTGTATACCGAGAGAAGTGTGTGGTGAGAAACGGGGTCGAATCCAAGAGGAGTGGCGTCGGTTGACGAACCTAGGGAGAGGTTGTATCCGAGCACTTGAGGAGGAGGACACGGGCTAGAGACCAACACTTAGTGTGTATAGTGTGATTGCATAGTGATTATTGTGAGAGTTTTCGGTGAGATTGAAAATCGAGTGTGTAGAAGTTCCAGCTTCCAAACCAGGTTGTGATAGTAGAGATCTCCTCTAGGTGAGGAGCGAGGACGTAGGTCATGGGGACCGAACCTCGTGAACATATTGTGTGTTTGTGTTTGCTTAGTGTTCATCTTTATTTGTGCTCACATCATATATTGCTTTCATCTCTTTATTATGTCACATTTAATTTACACTTGTGTTTATATATCCTTGCATATATTTCACCATATAGGATATATCTCTTTGTTCATATTATATATTTTTGTTCATAACATATTATATATCTATCTTGCAAGAATAATTCATCAATTAATTTTAATTGGCATAAAATCAGATTAGATTAACATAAGACCCTAATCCCCCCTCTAGGGTCTAACATGATTAAGGGGTGTAACTGCCCCTCTTAATTCGCTCCTAAGTAGGGCTGAATGGGGTGTAACCGCCCCCTTAAACAGCTCTCCAAATTATAGGGAAAATGGTTTTGAAACCGTTTTGTTCGTGCTTTGAACGAGTCAAACGCTGAAAAATAGCGTTCAGGGCCCGAACTCTGCGTTTTATACTTGAAACACAGAGTTGGGCCTATTTTGGTGGCTGGATGCACAGGGCATGCTGCGTTGTAAATCTGAAATGCAGAGTTAGGACGTAGAGATGAACTCTGCGTTTTGATTCCACGAACTCTGTGTTTTTAATTGGAGCGCTAGGGATGACCTTTACGTTTTGATGGTGTAACGCAGGGATGACCTCTACGTTTTGATGTGAAGAGACCATCAATTTGTGGTCTCTTTTGCTGGAGCATTGCAAAGACCGTCATCTTGTAATTTTTATCTTGGCTCCTTAAAAATATGAGAGTCGTCAGATTGTAACTCTCGATGTTGATTGTGAAGGCTGTTGAACTAGAGTTTTTATTGGTTGTTATAAAGGTCATCAGATTGTAACTTTCATCGATCTACGTGAAAGTCTTCAAATTATAGCCTTCTAGAAGTCGTCAGATTGTAACTTTCACCATTGGTGTTTGATGGAGGATCAGCTATCTGTAGTAATTTTTAGACAACCTACAATAAGATAGTGTAAACTATCCCACACAAGCGAGACAATTAAGTCTGTCTCGCGTGAAGGGTTATATGGGCGCACCTCCAAAGTGTATTTTGGTACACCATTGACTCATTTCCAGTACATTTCAACGCTCCTATGAGTATATGAGTATAAACTACATCTTCTTGAACCTCCGATGGGTATATGAGGTTAAACTAATTCCCAAAACTCCAATGAGTATACGAGTATAAACTGATTCTCTGCGCTCTAACACTTTAAGAACTTAAACTGTGTAGACTCCAATTAATGTATGAGTATAAATTGTATTCATGCCACAATGGAGGTCAACGTCGGTCAATGCATTAACAATTTTGCCAAAATCAGGCTCAGGATATTTTTTAGAGAGTTTAATTACAATCCAGATGAAAAACCCCGATGAAGATGATCAGTTCAACGTCAACTCAACGACACGAGCTAAATCCCAACATCGACATATCAGATTCAGTTCCAGATTTTGACGATAGTCAAGTGATAAACACAGCATCAGAAGTATTTTAGAATACTCAACAAAACACTGAGCAAGCTGAAAGCCAAAGAAGTCAAAGAATTAAAGTAATTCACAGGTCCCGTTCACACAATCTTCTCGACAAAATACTAAAGGGATTGAAAATAGGGCTTATCTTGTTCAAAGTATTCTAGACTCCTCGATAAAATATTGAGGAGGCTGAAAACTTTGGAGAGTGTATCTGTAGGCATCAAAAATTATCTATATGTTCCCAGACATAGCTCAAGACGAAGAGGAGACGATAAACGTCATCATCTAAGTCAGGGAAGATCACCCGAGGGCTAAATAAAGCAAAAGAAAGCAAGGAAAACACAAAAAATGATAACTCAAGGAGACTATAGTTTCCGAGACAGTGTCAACTGCCTCAGAAATGTGAGACACTGCTAGTGTCTCAGAAATGCGAGACACTATTGGTGTCTCGAAAACACGAGTTAAGCACATTGTCATGGAAATAGGGAGGCATTATAACGTCCTTTTTATGGTTTTCTTGGACTTCGTGCGATCTACGTGGCTTCATAACTATTTGGGATCATCCATAAACATGGGAGGCTATTACAAACTGAAGAGATATTCAAAATCCCCAGAAATCACGGTATTTAACAGATTGAACATTGATTACAAAACTACCTGGAACGACCCCTTTGTTCGAGACAATGGACACTATCTCGGAAATAGGAGTTGACGGATAAGGTTTGTTTCGACTTCTTATCTTCAGAAATGGTTCCCAAGGCCTACACCCTTGTGCACGAGAGAGAGCTAATTGGCAGCAAAGAATTAGCATTGCGCTGAACTTTGAAATCCAGAGAGAGGGAGTTATTCACATCCTGAGAGCCTTCGGTATTTTCTTTGAGATCAAACCTTGTTTTGTTCTTAAGAAGAGTGGTTTATCTCACCTTGTTGAGATATCCACTTCTGTCCTTGTTTCTAAAATGAAGCATCGAGTCCAAGCCTTCTTCGGATCAATCTAGATCTGTGACTCAGTCATCCACGGACTAACACGTCCCTGGCACAAACAAAGATTCCACACAAGCAGAGGCTACTAAACAAGAGTTTCTACATGTGTTTCTAGGAGATCTCATTTGTTTGTTTTTATTTGTGTAAGAAAAGTCTTATAAAAAGGTTCCTTCTTGTTGAATCTGTAATTCGATAAACGAGTTGTAATAGATCCCACAATGAAAAAAATTTCGACGCAAAATAGCAACTACCCTAAAATTAGGCTAGGACCAGCCCTAGCCCTATTTTAAACTAAACTAGTTCTGTTTTGAACCGTGCGAGAGATGGTCCAAAATAAAACTAATTTAAATACTAAATTTGGTTTTAGAAAAATTGAGCCAGATGTGATCCAGTTTTATACAAACAAATATTTGTTTAAAATAAGACCGGTTTGAATCTGGTATTATTTTGAGGCATTGCCAAACATGAGTATTTTGTAAACTTAAAATTACAAGACTCATTGTTTATCCATTACTCCCAGGAGTTTTTTTCAAAAGAGGCTTTTTTGCTAAATAATTAGAAAAACCGACCGTTTTTCTAATTATTTAGCGAAACC
>NC_033797.1:16729210-16734254 GCF_001876935.1 Asparagus officinalis
ACGCATTTTACTTACTCATTCTCTTTCAACTATACCCCTTGGTACGTACTGTTGATTAGGGCTGTGCAAACGATCGGTCGGTTCAGTTGTTATCAAATTTTGAACAACCGAACCGAACCACCCATTATTCAAAACCGAGCCGAACTGTTATAAGTCGGTTCGGTGTGGTTCGGTTCGGTTTGTTCGGTTCTAACCAATTACCAGACTTCTCCACATACCGAAATAACATTAAACTTCTAAATAACATTCAAGATACATCCTTCCATTATGATTAGACCAACATCGTTCTTCTCACAATCTCCTCTTAGGAGATGTTATTTTAAGACTGCATATTATGCTCAAAACCTTTTTAAATCATCAAGGCTATGTCATTGCTCCAAAACAATATATGAACAATCCTGTTATGATTAGTGAAATAGCAGTATGTAGTGCAACAACCTAAATTCTAATCATCTCAAGCCAAAGAGAATAACTTACTAAGAATAACTTACTAGGTAAGGTTGTGAGGCAAAATTCATCTACACAGACTTGATCATCTTCCCCCACTAATCAAGCGCAAGAAAAACGAGATCAATATTTGCCTAACCCTAAGATAGAAATCGAGAGAGTTGAGAGAGGGAGTTACGATGTGAGACCACCGAGAGAGCATCAGATCTCCAAGGTGATGGCATCAAAGAAATGATTTTTAGTTTATACCTCGGGCTCGGCCTCGACGACGGCGACGGGTGTGAGTGTCCCCCCAAAGCCGGAGATAGATCCTGAGCCTGAGATGTTATGGCCTCGGCCATGAAGACTGCCCGTGCGGACACTGCGGAGTGCGGAGCATGGCGGAGCGACCGAGTGAGAGAGAGTGAGTCGTGAGAGAGAGGAAATGAGGAGCGACGGCTGGGAAAGGGAAAATGGAAATGAGTTTAGGGTTTGAGTGACTGAGTCTTTCGGGTAGTGGGTCTGGTTTGAGATTCGGGTATTGCACTATTGGGTATTCGGCGGTTCGGGTTGAAAAGTTTTCAACCCGACCCGAACCGACCTACGAACAAAACCGACCCAAACTACTAATTTTGGGTCGGTTCGGTAGGCTTTTTCGATTTGGACTAAACCATGCATAGCTCTACTTTTGATTCCACAGGCTTATTAGCTAAATGGCAATTGGCACATACAATTCGCTCAGTTGCTTCTCGTGGATTTTCATAACCTTGCTGCGCAAAAATACAGTTGCTTCTCGTGGATTTTCATAACCTTGCTGCGCAAAAATAGGATACGCATTTGAAATAGATGTTCGAGTTATTACATATATCATGATCAATACAGAAATAGATCGAGTGATCCGTTCCTTTACCTAGGAAAAAGTATTTCTATTTTTTTATAATCACACAGATGATGTAATGGATAGATGATTGAGTGGAAGCCACTAACTTCTTCGAATATCCGATTTGGGGTTGAGCTAATTGCTCCCTGCACTTGTAACAACTCGTAAGAGGAGGGGGACTAGTTCCCCCTTTGTTCCTCTGACGATCAAGTTATTGGTGTACTTGAGTAGGAAAGTGATAAACTATGTGAGTTCTCTAGTAGAGAAAAATTCTGGGAAATTGCTTACCCTTGCCTTTTATAGCCATGCAAGAGGGGTATTCTAGTTTTTTTTGGGCGAGTCTGAACTGGCGGCTGAGTTGATGTCAACTTTATAGGTGTCAATCGTAGAGCGGTCATGGGATAGGCACTGTCGTTTCGGCATTAATGAGATGGCATAGGCGGTGTATGAAGCCGACATGGTCCGATGTGTCATAAATAATGCCTAGGATGGAGAAATGATGACGTCTGCCAAGCATTTAATATGATGTCGACACGCTGTCAGCGGGGGGTTCGAGGTCGAAGTTGCCTTTTGACTAGTATCAAGGGGTACCAAGAAGTAACACCTTTCGAGTCGACTCAGCGAGACGCTAGCTAATTGACCAATTGAGTGGATTCGTAGCAAGTTGCCTTTTATGAGAGGACCGACAAGTATAGCCATTTGAGTCGACCTAGAGAGATGTCAATTCGGCGAGTCAGCTAGGTTGACCATGGTTGTCCTAAGTGTCGAGTTGACTGAATGGTGCGTGACGGAGGATATTCTCCTATTGTCGGCAAGGGGCCATAATTTGACGATTGAAAACACCATAACACGTACATTGCTTGTTGGGAACGTATATTGATTTTGTCGACTAGAGGCATGGTTTGAGTGATTATCCATCTTCTGGTCTAATACCATCTTATATAATTAATTTCCTCCAACGGAGGATAACGCTACTCGACGGTGCTTAAATGCCGCTCATTCCATCTAGTAATGTATTGATTATGTACAAGTGGCAGTCAATCTGATGCGCACTCCACCATCTCTATATAATGCCCATCGATCTTTGTATTGCGGCTTCAAGCTTTGTTCAACCCAATTGTGTGCTTCAACTGATATGGACTTAATTTTCTCCCTACAATGCTCATATACCAGTGTATCAGTTGCACACCCGGCTTGCCACGATAGATTTTGTAAATTGATCTCTCCGTGTTTTTTCTTAAAATTATCTCTTATATGTCGTATGCAATATCAGTGACGATGTGGTGCTCGAAACCCCTCATGCGAGGCTCGTGGAATTCCAAATCCTATTGTTTGTCATAATTAAAAAATTATTCTAAACATATAGTTATTACTATACTACAATTTTAACTAAATAATAGAGAGAAAATTAGGGGGAAATCAAAATTTATACCTTGATGAAGATCTGAAATTCGTCGGTGTCGGAGAGAATAGACTGTGTCAAACTTCAACAATGCTAGAGTGAACTTTGGGAAGATCTCTATTTGAGTTTGGAGAGAATTGGTTTTGGTGAGAATAAGAGAGAGAAAATCGAGGGAGAAAAGGTGATTTTGGAGAGAATAAATGGAACGGGGATAGAGTTATTGAAGGAGAGAGATTGGAAGAGGGTGGATGAAAATCAGGTTTGGAGAGGTGAGAGATCGGGAGGGATAGAGCGAGGAGGCTATGCCCTAATTTTAGGGCATAACTAGGCCTATATAGGCCCGACAAATCCTCGGGACTACTAGTCCTACGGAATTGCTGGGCAACGGCGCTCATCTCGCCCGAGTCTCTACTTAACGCACGGGACTAGTAGTCTCGTGCTTTTAGTTTGGCAGTTCAAAAAACCCATAGGACTGATAGTCTTGTGGGTTTTGTGAGCTCAGATTAAGAACCAATTGCTGGCCACGAAACATACGAGACTAATTTTTTGCTAAATAATTACTGGCCAATTATTAGTCTCGTATGTTTCAGAAGTTCATCTCTACGAAACAGAGTCAGAAGCCCATCTCTACGAAACAGACATTTATTTTAACCTGTTTTTGCTAAATAATTAGCGAACTGTTAGTTTTGCTAATTATTTAGCACAAAAGACCTCGTTTGAAAAGAAAAAAAACTCCATTACTACCTCCCTTCTCTCTGCCCCCTGGTCAACAAGAATTCTGATGGGTCTCAAAACTCATCAAAGCGAATGTATTGTCAGTGTGAACAATAGTCAACCTAAAGACGTACAAACTGAAACCAGAAGTCACATCCTTTGGATTTTAATTGTTTTCTGAATCCAGTTACACCCTCAAAAACCAAACTCAATTATACATCTCGCTTATTCTTCTCCATCAACACAATTTGTCATTGACTAAGCATCAAATCTATGACGCCCCCACTCCTTGGCTCATCATTAGTAATCTCGGACTTCATTAAAAAATCTTTATATGGGAAATAAAAACTCTGCTACGCTCAGGTCTTTGTGATGTGAAATGATCTTCCCCAATCCACTGCTCTCAACTAGGAGAAAGAGGGCCCTCTTTGGAAAACCAGGGAAATAGAGTTTTGACACCCGTCCACTATTAGTTTTGAATTTGAGCAATTAATGTACAAATTCATTACGTAAATAAAAAATTTTATACGCATTTACGTTTCTTTAATTCTTTAATATTTATAAATTAGTCCTTTAAATCAATTAATTAGCCATGAGGTCTCCATTCTCCAAATTCATAGAAGTTGTTTAATAAAAATAGTCAATGCAATCAAGAATGGAAATAAAAAGATCTAATGATATTCCTCAAATAAAAAGTATAATCGTAAGCAATATTTAGTTGCAAGCTTACTTCTATAATCATACTAGTTTTAAATGATAGTGGTAATTAGACTATATTTTTCTAAACTACACCAACACGAGGACACCTAAAGATTGTGGGATCATTGTACTAAATATTTTTCTTTAAATTTTTTCTTCTTCAAAAGTAAATACATTGAGTCAGAGTTTTTTTCCTTACAATGAAAATACAAAATAAGAATATGAAAATTTTTTATTTTTTTTTCACTTAAGCCCCAATAACTTTTGGTAGAAAACCCCTAATAACGGTTGTTTATTATTTTCAGGATTTTATGCAATTTTCAAAATTTTGAGGATGTTGTTTCTAAATTTTAGAGGGTTGTTTGTTATTTTTTTGTTTTTTTGGAGGAACTATTCGTATATTCAAATTTTTCTAGTTGTTCTTTGTTTTTCTAAAGGCTAATATTGCAATTTTTAGATTTTTCAAAGGCCTTTTTCCAAAAAAAAATTAGAGGGGTTGTCAGTAATTTTCATTTTCTTAAGAGATTCGTTTGTAGTTTTGGGATTTTTAAGGGGATTGCCTATAATATTTAAAATTTAAAGTGGAAGGTTTGTAATTGTTAGATTTTTCAGAGGGTTCTTTGTAACTTAAAGAATTTAAAGGAGTTTTTGTGATTTTCAAACTTTTCAATTGATTGTTTGTAGTTTCATATTTATGAAAGGGCTATTTGAATTTTTTTTATATTTTTAGTAGTTGTTTATAATTATATGGGTTAATTTGCAAATAAGAATGATTTGGAAGGTATTTGTTGGCCTTGAGGGATAATACTCATAAGTGTAAAATTAGGACGTAATGCCCTTAAGGGGTTAAGTTTAAAAAATTAAAATATTTTGGTGATTTTTTTAAAAATTCTAAAACTTTTAGGGGGGGGGGGGGTTTAAGT
>NC_033797.1:16734264-16786270 GCF_001876935.1 Asparagus officinalis
TTCAAGTTTTTGTAACCTTATTGTTTAGCGAAATTTATTATTTATTTATGAGATTTGTGTGATAATTTTTTGAAATGGAAGGCTTATAGTAAACCATTAAGTCCTCCTTTATATATGAAAGAAAAGAGAATTAAACAAATATGATTATCAATATATAAAAGAAAAGAGAATTAAACAAATATGATTATCAATTTTCTTGGTTATGAATATTAAAGAGAATTAAAAAATATGACTACTTGATTTTTTTAGTTATGTATAATTAAAATTTAATTAATAGTACCATATATTTGATTAAAACAAGAATTTTCTAAATTTGAATAGAATTCATCTGATGAGGATTCTAGTTATAAATAGAAAATACCCATCCTCTAAGAAATTTACTTTAATATTAAAATAATATATGACACGTGTCATTGTTTTATAAACTTAGATGATGTTGTATGATGCCTTAAAGAGTACCCCTTATATATAAAGGAGGGATCTCATTTATGTTTTTTATGGAATTTAGGCAAATGCCTTGCAATCTTCTCCAATATGATTTGGGTTTGCTCTTTAACGAATTTCAACTATCATTATTCTGAAAAAGAATCTTTAAATTAATGAAAGGAGCGAAATTTATATTAGGTCTTTTATATTAGTCCCATAAATCTTGATATTTTGAAAATAGTAGTCCCCAAATTTAAGTGTTTCAATTTTAGTCCCCAAGATCTTAATATTGAAGTTAGTCCCTCAAATCTCTGAAATATTTTGAAATTTTTCCTTGGTTCATAGCATCCTTGGAATCTTCGCTCAAATCTTTCAAGCAGCTTCTAATTAAAAGGATGGTGCGTTTATCCAAGTTAGGTTTGGAACGAAAGAAATTCTGAATATGCTTTATTTACCATGGCTCATAGCATCCTTCAAATCTTCGGTCAAATCTTTCAAACAGCTTCTAATTAAAAGGATAGCGCATGGATCCAAGTTATGCTTGGAATGAAAAAAATTCTAAATATGCTTTATTTACCTAACAAGGAAGCTATAAGTAATGGACCAATGAACTAATTTCAGAACCCCTAAAATTTTTGAGGTGCAAATTTCAGAATATGAAAATTTGAAGGACAAATTAAAAAATATCAAGATTCAGAGGACCAATTTGGAAGGTTTGGAAAATTAATATAAAAAGCCCTTTAAATTAATAAGAGTGAACTCCTGTACTGTTCTAGTTCAAGTACAAAAAATAAATAAAATAAAAAATAAAAAACAAAAAGGACTTGTAGGGGCCAACTATTTTGCACCTAAGGGGGTGTTTGGTTCAATTTCTAGAAATTATAGGAAATGTTTTCCACCTAAAATATGATTTCCTTGTATTTCTTAAAAAAATTATAGGAAAAGTTTTAAGAAATTAAAAAGTACCAATTTTCTTGTTTTTTGTACTTGGCTTGTTTGGTTCAAAACAAGAAAATAGCTCATAACTTTATAGAAAATAACAAGATTTGGTAGGTTTTTAATTAAATATGGTATGTGTCAGATTTCTGGTGATTTCCTCTTATTTTGAGAGGAAATTGCTTTTTGTAAAATTTGGTAGGTTTTGATATTTTATAGAAAATATTTCTGTAAATTTTTTGTTGAACCAAACACAATTTACAGAAATCTCTGGAAAACTTTTAATTATAAATTTGTCATTATCAGATGTTTTGAGAAAAAATTTCTCAAAAAGTGTGCAACCAAACAGCCCATAAGTCTGAGAGTTCCTAGACTAGACTCTCTAGCTTTTGAAGTCACAGTTCTACCGCGAACTCCAGTACTATTCCTTCCTTAAACCGGATCCGGATCCTTTCCTAATGAAAAGCTCCTAATATCTTCTAATAAGGAGATCCCACCTTTTTTATTTTCATCATGACCTTTCATTTTTCCACCCATCCTTATGAGCCCCCCTCTCAACTCTTCATAATTCTTCATTAGGAAATATTAGGATGAGGAGAGGATCCTAATTCCCTTAAACCCTAGTCTTTAAGTCCTACGCTCCTGGCCTTTCTTGTGAAGAAAAATCAAATAATGAAAAGAATATTGTACATATCATTCACCATAGCACATAAAATAAGGACAAAATAACAATTAGAACAACAACATAGAAACTAATGTAATCATCAATTTTAATTAGTAAAGTAACATTTAAATTTCTACTTATAGAAAAAGCCTCTATGACATTAATTGTTGGGATCATGTCTTTGATTCTTTGTATAACTTCATAAAATTAGATAGGGCTAAAGATCTATCATGATTAGAAGATTTGGTCTCATCATGATTAGGAGTTTGAATCATATTCTAATTAGGAGGTAAGCTAGATATAGAGTTTTGATTTCCCTATATATTCTTCTATTGTTGGAGAAAAAACCAAGCAGAAAAGAGGAGAAGTGAGAGAGCAAATATTCTTGTAATCTAGGTTTGGCAAAGGGCGTAACTTAATTTAGGATTATTGTGCGAGAGTCGAGGGTTTCGTAGTCTTTGTCCGTGCAAAAAATTACATCATTAGGAGAGAGTTTCACAGTATTTATCCGTTGAAAAGATTGTAAGGAGAAGGCTTCGGAGAGAATATAAGAGTTGATTATGTATATGAGGTTGGGAGATTGAGAGACGAGAGTTGAGTGGTTACTCTTATGGTTCTCCCTGATACATAGTAAATTTCTCGCATTGTTGCCTCGTAGACGTAGGTCGAAATTGGTCGACCGAACCACGTAAATCTCAGTGTTTTTTCTTCTTGATGGCGGTTATATCCTATTTATTGATTGTGGGTTAGTTTTCGAGTTGCGAAGATCGTAGTAGGCGTGGAGCCAAAAATTCCCCAACATTAAGCTCCTTTACTGTTGGAGTTAGCTCAATTTCCAACTTAATTATTGATGTAATTTTCTACATGTAGATCTAATTTTGCATGGTCTTTTCGGGTATGATGCTGTCATTATTTTCCTCAGAACTCTACATGAAAGTTGTAGATGTACATGTATAGTTTACTCCAAGCATTGAATCACATGAATCAGAGCAGTATTAATGGAGTTATGGTCAGTCAAAGTACCATATCTGAATTTAAACAGATTTGTGTATTCCCAAGCATATTGGAAGATGAAAAGGTGGACTAGAAGGTTCATCAAGGCCTATAAATTGACATGCTCTCATTGTGGAGGTGTAATCCAAGTTTTCTACTTGTTCTCTTGAAAGTATAGAGAGTTAGAGTGAATGAGAAGTTAGACCCTAATGCCACTAGGAAAGAAACCTAGAGGGGGTGAATAATGCCTTATGCTAATCTGATCCAATTTATGCTAATTAAAAACTTATTAACAAGTTATCCTAGAAAATAGGATATGCAACAATTTTATGCAAGGATAAGTAATATAAACAAAGGGTAAAATAAACAAACTACAAATATGATAGGGTAATATACAAAAATAGTAGTAGACAATGGTGATACAAGACAAACACAAAAGTGCACAAGCCAAACTCAAACACACAAGAAATAATCACGGAGTTTGGACCTTCCGTCCTACGACTCCGCTCTCCACTCCTGGTGAGAAATCCACTATCACACCGGGTTTTTGACGCTCATCCGAAAATGTTTACACCTCACGCTCAGTTTTCTAGCTCATCGAAAACTTTACAATCAACACTCTTGAAATCACACTCTACACCTTCTAAGTGTTGGTCTCTAGCCCGTGTCTCCCTCAAGTGCTCAGATTTACAATCTCTCCCTAGGCTTCACTACCGACATCACTCCTCTTGGGACGACCCCATCTCTCACCATGCACTCCTCTCGGTGTTCAAGTGTATTACAAAATGATCTACATAATAAAGGCTCAAATATAAATTTTGTTCTCTAATACAAGGATGAGAACTAAGTGTAAGCTCATTCTCTAAGTCACACAATCTCACAACCCTAATTATACTATGCATGCAAATACAATAAGCTCAATGGTTGTGTGTGTAAACAAAGAGTAAAACAAATCTAAACTCAATATAAAATCTAGCTTAACAAAATGATAAACAAACAAATATGTAAAAGTAAAGCTAGATAGAGTTTAGAAACACCAAAGATGATCTCCTCAAGTTCTTGTTAAAATTTCTTCACAAACCAAAAACTTGATTTTCTTTAAAACACACTAAACAAACTTGTAAACTCTTTTTTTTTAAACTCTTCTTAGATTCTTATAGAGCTGGGTATAAGGGGGTATATATAGGAGACTCCAAAGACAATAAAAACCTAGCAAAAAGATAAAAAAAAACCTGAAAAACAAGGAGTCTGGAAAACTAGTTGTTATGCAGTTATAATTCGACTTGCTACAGTGATAAGTCGACTTGTAACTAGCCGTTACAGTCAAACAATCAGCACATAAGTCGACTTGTAAAAGGTATAAGTGGACTTGCTATAAGTGGACTTGCGTTGTCTAATAAGTCGACTTGGCAGCGGCAAAATGAACATTTCAGAGCATTTCATAAGTCGACTTATCAACACTGATAAGTCGACTTTGCATGTCCAAAAATTGACTTTTAAACCTTGATAAAAAAATATCAAATAAATTCTAAAATATGTAAAACTTTAGGAAATATTTATAAACATGATAATAAACATGTTACAAAAAGAATTTTTAGAATTGTACTTCTCAATAGAGAAATCTCATAATTTTACAAAAATATCCAAAAACATAAAATTACAAAACACTTGTTTTTGTCATTTTGACTTAAACAAACTTTTAAAACTTTATAAAATAATTTTATAGACTTGATAAAAGATAAAAACTATTATTGTTAAGTCTATAAACCAAAAACTCAATATTTTATCAAAATTACTCAAAATCAAGAATTGTGTGTATGTGTGATATTGAGCTTAAAGTATTAACACATAAGTATAAACTCTAAACTAATTTACCCAAGCAATTGGTCTTCAATAAGCTTGACTTGGTTATAGATGAAGCTTGATCTTGGATATTTGACTTGAAGTGCAAATGGCTTCATTCCGATATTCCACCAACCTCTATTTGATATGATCGTGTAGGCTCAATATCATCTAACCTCTGATACCTTGTTTGCCTAGAATAAATAAAAAATACAAATACTAGACAAACAATATTAGTCGTAAATTATTTGTTAAAACATCATCAAAACAAAAAGGCCAATAATCTCCCCATTTTTATGATGACAAATAATTTACAAAAAAGAGATATGTATGATACAAAATGAATATATAAATTATGATTATAATGCATAAAAATAATGTAGGATATACTCATAATATTTCTCCCCTTTTGATAATATCAAAAAAGAGAAAATGATAAGGCAAAGAGAGCGTAAGCTCCCCCTATAAATGTGCATAGGTGGGTATAAAAAACAAATATAGGTAAAAGCTCCCCCTATCAAAATGCCTTAATGAAAGTAAGAAATGAGTACTAAGGCAAACATGTGAGCAATCATAGATGAAAACTTGCTAGACAAAACTCACATAAAAAAAGATAATGAGAACACATATAGATATATCATTATGGAAGAGTTTGTCTCAAATCAAAAACATAAAAACTATATGAAAATAGATTTATGAAAACAAATGAATAGAAAACATGAGAATCATGAAAAAAGTTTACAAATGAAAATAAATCACTCAAATAAAATCATAAATCAAGATTTAAATCCTATAAAAATAAATTGATATCATTTTTTGACAAAGAAAAGGCAAGAGAGGCACTCATATCAAGCTATTGTTCCAACCCATATAAATATATAGTACCCGATAAACACGATTTGGGAAATAAACACCCAATAAATCTGGGGGTTGATCAAACACAAACCTCTCAAGACAATCAAAGCCAAAAGAATGAAAACATGAAAAACAAAGTCTTGACATAAAATTTGTTTTATTTATAATTTTTTTAAATTTCAAATACATGTTTTTCAAAACCAAGAAATAAAAAAATAAAAACACTAAAATTCTTGGTTTAAAAATTAAATTTATTTTGATACCCAAGTATTCTTGGTACCAAAGAATTTAGGGACATGATCTCTATCATGAAAGTTTAATGCCCTAGGGTTATGAACCCTTTTGGGCACATTTTGTGTACTTGTCCGGTCATAGTAATAATTATGCAAATGACCCTTCTGATTATAATATATGCAATGAAAGAGGCGTATTTGTTTTTGTAGACCTTATGGTAGTGCACGGGAATCATTTGCAAACATAAGTGGTCTTTTAAATATATTTTGCAAATGAGAAACATTTTGAAACAAGATTGGTCCACTTGAAATATTTTATGATTTAGAAACTTTTCGTAAATCAAAACAAAACTTAGCTAAGTGACCAACTCTACCATAAAATTCACAATGATACACATTAACATACTTATGAAGAACTTTGTGAGAATGAGCATGTGAATGTGTATATGTACATGATGATGAAGCTACATGAGATGCACAAGGAGCATTAGCATTCCTAGGTTTGTGTGCATTATAGCAAAATTTAGCTAAATGGCCTTTTCAGTCACAAATGGAACACTTGTAAATTTTGCTATACATGTGTGCATAGTGGGTGTTTGATTTGGAAGTGTTAATATGGGACTTTGTACACAACTTCATAAGCTTATCATTTTTAACAATGCATATTTTTAGAGTTGAATCTAAATATGAAATGCAGTTTTTAACATTATTCAGCTCATTATTAGGCACATTAGCATTGACATTAGAAGTAGAAGAAGCATGATCATTTTTGAAAAAATTAAATTTATTTCTAATTATTTCTACTTCTAATATGGCATTATCTTTAGCATAAGATAAGCTAGAAATGGATGAGGTAAATTTTTTATTTTCCAAATTGAACAAGTCATTGTTTTCTTTAAGCATAGTATTTTCTTTTATAATGACATCAAATTTGGACACTAGCTCCTCATGATCGGATTTCAAATTAACATGCTTGATTTTAAGATCAATAAAATTTTTATGCAACTTAGTATATGCATGCATTAATTTATCATATGCACAAGCGAGTTCATTAATAGATAATTCACTATCGGATTCCGAATCGCTTACCACACTAGGGTTATCCCCTAGTGGCCATGTGCATAATGAAGATGATGATGATGATGCTCCAATAGAACTTGAAGAGGAAGCCGCCAAAGCTCGTTGGATCACATTCAAGTTCCATTGATGCGCTTCTATGAATTTCCACAATGTGTAAGCGCTATCAAAAGAATCAAGCTTATTAGATATAGATGAATCAAATGCATTTAATAAAAATTCTAATACAAGATTGTTCATTGTATATATTTTCTACTTATTTTTAATCCACTTGGATTTCTCCAAAGTGGGTACAACATAAACTTGATCAATGACTTCCCACAATTCAATATTTTTAAATTTAACAAATATTTTAAATCTAAAACACCATTGTGTATAGTAAAAATTATTGAAAGATAGAGCAACATTAGGATCATAGCCTAAACAAGGCGTAACATTCATATACATAATAAATATATGCAATCAAGATGGAAATAATCTAAAAACTAGATTAGCAATAATATGAAAGCTTGGATCTTTAACTCAAGACAGTTAAGCCACAAATCAAAGAGCATCAAGCTCTGATGCCAATTGTTAGACCCCTAATGCCACTAGGAAAGAGCCCTAGAGGGCGTAGGTGTGAATAGGATCTTATGCTAATCTGGTCTGATTTATGTCAATTAACAAGTTATCCTAACAAATAAGATATGTAACAATTTTATGTAAGGATAAACAATATAAACAAAGGGTAAAATAAACAAACTACAAATGTGATAGGGCAATATACACAAAGAGTAATAGACAATGGCAATATAAGATAAACACAAAAGCACACAAGCCAAACTCAAACACTCAAGAAATGATCACGGTGTTCGAACGTTCCGTCCTACATCTCCTCTCCCCACTCCCGTGAAGAAATCCACTATCACATCGGGTTTTTGATGCTCATCCGAAAACGTTTACACCTCACACTCAGTTTTCTAGCTCATCAAAAACTTTACAATCAACACTTTTGAAATCACACTCTACACCCTCTAAGTGTTGGTCTCTAGCTCATGTCTCCCTCAAGTGCTCAGATTTACAATCTCTCCCTAGGCTTTACTACCGACGCCACTCCTCTTGGGACGACCCCATCTCTCACCACACACTCCTCTCGGTGTACAAGTGTATTACAAAATAATCTACATAATAAAGGCTCAAATACAAATTTTGTTCTCTAATACAAGGATGAGAACTAAGTATAAGCTCATTCTCTAAGTCACACAATCTCACAACCCTAATTATACTATGCATGCAAATACAATAAGCTCAATGGTTGTGTGTGTAAATAAAGAGTAAAACAAATCTAAACTCAATATAAAATCTAGCTTAACAAAATGATAAACAAACAAATATGTAAAAGTAAATCTAGATAGAGTTTAGAAACACTTCTCTAAAGATGACAAGAGAGAGATGAGTTGAATGCCCAAACACCAAAGATGATCTCCTCAAGTTCTTGTGAAAATTTCTTCACAAACCAAAAACTTGATTTTCTTTAAAACACACTAAACAAACATGTAAACTCTTTTTTTAACTCTTCTTAGATTCTTATAGAGCTGGATATAAGTGGGTATATATAGAAGACCCAAAAACACAACAAAAATCTAGCAAAAAGATAAAAACCCTAAAAATTTAGGAGTCTGGAAAACTAGCCGTTATGCAGTTATAAGTTGACTTGCTACAGTGATAAGTCGACTTGTAACTAGCCGTTATAGTCAAAAAATCAGCACATAAGTCGACTTGTAAAAGGTATAAGTTGACTTGGCAGTGACAAAATGAACATTCCAGAGCATTTCACAAGTTGACTTATCAATCCTGATAAGTCGACTTATGAACATGCACAGAGACTGTGCATGTCCAAAAATTAACTTTTAAACATTGATAAAAAATATCAAATAAATTCTAAAAATATAAAAGTTTGGGGAATGTTTATAAACATGATAATAAATATATTACAAAAAGAATTTTTATAATTGCACTTCCTAATAGAGAAATGTTATGGTGTTCACTCACCCAAGATACAGTATATGCAAATGATACAATAAGAGCCATAGAAAAATAACCTCAACCCTCTGGCCAACTCGCACAGTCTTCTCTGGTCCATGGGGAAAGGAAAGCCCCAATCAACTCTCAAGAGTCCTAGGCATTCTACTCCTCAGTCTAATTTCAAGACCTTGGTACCTCTTCAGGGTAAACCCAAGGCACGACGACTCCTCGGTTAAATTTCAAGCTCTTGGCCCTTCATCAAAGGATAAACCCAAAGCACAATTGTAGATCTCTCAGTCCTACTGACTCATCAAGCCGAAACCCTGGTGTCGACACAAGATGTGATACTAACCTGTACGAGAGATCCTGAACTCCCAGACAAGTCGACATCTCCATATCAACTCAAGAGATGGTTATTAGCTGAGATGAGATGATATTTCAACCAGTCGGACAGACCGACACTCCTAAGTCGACGCGAAAGGTGATACCGGTCGACCCTATCATTAAGGACGACCCTATTTAGGGTACTCGACCACTCACTAGAGATTTCTCAGAAATGACTTAAGGGACATTCCCTGTTGTCGACTAAATTGATGACTCGACCCCGACCTAAAGCCTCTTCCCCAAAGCATATGTTGACATCTCAGTCCACTTTGGACAAGCCTTATCTAGATTTTGGCATGATAGATCTCCATGACTTGTCAATTCCATCACTTCCCAAAAAATATGGAGACACTCTCTCCCATAATGAAGTAACTCCCCCGCCAGTCACCAGCCGACAACTGTAAAGCGAGGGATTACTCAGTATGCCCATGTGACTTCTGCCACACTCACAAGTCACTTCACGGATATCACAGAGACATCATCTCTCATGCTGAAATAACTTCCCCTTCAGTCACCAGCCGACACCTGTAAAGCGAGGGATGACTCACCTTCCAGTTCATACTTTGTCACCACCATTCTGTATGGCTGAAATAACCAATCTACCATGGACATCCACTCTATATATGGAGGTTGTTCACCATCAGAAAGAGGTAACCTAAAAAACTCTCGGAGTAATCTAAATCTTCCTCCTGGCCTAAACCTAAGAGATGATCATCTCCAATACTCATAGCATAAGAACACATACTTCTAGACTCCGTTTAAGCTTAAGTTTATCAACTAACTTGATAGTCAGAGGAATCACGGGGGAACCGATCCCCGCCCTCTCACGGGTTCTTCGTGTTTGTGTAGTGTGAACATCAAACCCTCGTTCAAGAACTAGACATAAAGTCAAAGAAGGAAGCGGGCTCTCCATCATCCTTTATCACCCCGTAAGCATCCTCTCCTGGATTAATCGATTGTTTGATATCAAGCATCAACAAGAAATCTCATCATTTTGCAAAAATGTCCAAAAACATGAAAATACAAAATACTTATTTTTGTCATTTTAACTTAAACAAACTTTTGAAATTTTATAAAATAATTTTATAAACTTGATAAAAGATATAAACTATTATTGTTAAGTCTATAAACCAAAAACTCAATATTTTATCAAAATTACTCAAAATCAAGAATTATGTGTATGTGTGATATTGAGCTCAAAGAATTAACACACCAGTATAAATCCTAAACTAATTTACCCAAGCAATTGGTCTTCAATAAGCTCGACTTGGTTGTGGATGAAGCTTGATCTTGGATATTTGACTTAAAGTGCAAATGACTTAATTTTGATATTCCTCCAACCTTCATTTGATATGATCATGTAGGCTCAATACCAACCAACCTCCGACACATTGTTTGCCTAGAATAAATAAGAAAATATAAATACTAGATAAATAATATTAGTCATAAATTATTTGTTAAAATATTATCAAAACAAAAAGGTCAACATGAGAGTCTCATGCGTTGTAGAGATCTCTAGTATTGAGTGTAGGCGTCAAAAATTACCTATAGGATATCACATATAGCTCAAGTTAAAAGGAAGGCAATAAACATTATCATCTGAGCTACAGAGAATCATACTAAGGCTAAAGATTAACTAAAGAGCCAAATCAATAATGGGAATCATAATCTGACGGCCCCTACAAATCGAGTAAAAGTCAACGTCTCAATCAAATAGATGAGATGACACCTCCTGTGTTGACTCGAAAGATAGCCGATGTCTTGATCAGATGAGACGACACCTCATGTGTGACTCGAGATCAGAAAAGACGACACCTCCATGTCGACTTGAGAGGCGGTGATAGACGACTCTAAGTCTGAGATGAGACCCGAGATGAGATCCCCTTCGTGTCGACTCAAAAGGTGGTGATAGTCGACTCAAAGTCTAAGACGAGACCCATTATATCGACTCGAGAGGCATTGGTAGTCGACTCGAAGTCCGAGCCGAGACCCGAGATGAGATCCCCTTAGTGTCGACTCGAGAGATGGTCCGAGATGAGACGACAGTTCGAAGTCGAGACAATATCATTGTAGACCAGATAAGGTGACAATTCCTATGTCAACTCGAATGGAAAACTGAGATGACACCTCATGTGTCGACTCGAAGGCTGATAGAAGTCAACATCTCGAGACGATACTTGAGACGAGACCCCCTCCATGCTGACTTGAAAGATGGCGATAGTCGACTCAAATTCTGAGACACTTGTTACTGTCTCGGAAGAGGTGGCTTTGTCCGAGACACTAGCAAGTGTCTCGGCAAAAGACCAACCTCCGAAGCCAAGTCCCTTCGTGCCGACTCGAAATATAGTGTCAGTCGACACGCCTTGAGTCGACTCAAAAGATTCCTATCTCGTCACACGACCCCCAATATTGCTAGGAACTAAAGGGAAGATTCAACAATCTTTGTGACGCTTTGATAAAAGTCAATGAATCTCTTCAACTCAAAGGTCAACTAAGAAATGCCCGATAAGCGCATCACACAAGTTTCGAGGCATAAAATATGTCTCGAAAGCCATGAGACAATTCATAGTTTCTGAGACAGTGGCGACTATCTCAGAAGCTATGAGACAACTTATAGTTTCTGAGATAGTAGCGACTGTCTCGAAAACTAGAGTGGGCTTAGCAACGGTTTTCTCAAGTTTTGTGCAATCCATGTGGCTTAATAACTATTGGGAATCATCCAAAAATATGGGGGGACCGTTACAAACAAAAATCATGCCCATAACCATAGGAATAATAACAATAAAACGAGGTGAGAGCGGTTATGAAACTTCCAGAAGCAAGCCATGCTTCCAAGATAGTTGTGATCGTCTTGGAAATAGGAGTCCTTCGACACAATTCCTTTTCAACTTCAATCTTTAGTTACAGTCTCTAAGGGTTATAAATAACCCCCTGCCACCTATATGCACGAGGGGAGAGAAAAACCAAGAAGAAGTAAGGACCAAGGCAGAGAGAGTAGGGATTTGAGCAATTTGGTGAATCTTGAGTAAGAGAGAGAGTCTTCATTGTCTTCAAGCATTTCCAAGAACCTTCGGTGTTTCCTCAAGATCTAATATTTGACTTGATCTTGAGAAGAGTGATTTATCTTATTTTTCTAAGATATCCACTTCTATCTTTGTTTCTAAAACAAACTATCAACCTTAAACCTTCTTCACGATTTAATTTGGATCTGTGATGCGGTCATCCATGGACTAACGCACCCCTGGCACAGGCAAAGATCCTATGCAAGCAGCGAATGATAAACATGCATGCATATGTTTCTAGGAGGTTATTTGTTTGCAACAAGAGGTCTTATAAAAGGCGTGTTTCTTTGAATTCATTATATTTGATAAACGAGTTGTAATGAGTTCAGCAAATAAAATAATTTCTGACGCAAACATTGAGTTAATATAGAAGGAGCGTGTGTGAGGGTTGTGTAGAAGTCGGTGTTGTCGGGTGTACCGTGAGTGTCTTGTACCCATTTTTTGATTCCATTATAGTGAACTATCATCTGAGCTCCGAGTTCAATCCGTGGTTTTTTCCGTTTGGGTTTTCCACGTAAATCCTCGTGTCTATTCTTTGTGTGATTATCTTTTATCTTTTTGTCATTAAGAACAAGACCCTAAAGTGGTATTGAGAAGTTTTACGGTTTGTTAACACCAACAAGTGGTATCAGAACAAGGTTGTGGTATTCTTAATGGCTAAAGATAAGTCGATAATTGGTGGTGTGAATGTTGAGTTGAAGCCATTCGATGGGCGAAGTAATTTCACACTATGGCAGCACAAGATGAAGAATATCAGGATTCAGCAAGATCTACACATGTGCATTATAGGGGTTGAGCACAAGCCAGAGACGATGTTTATGGAGGCTTGGAACAAGGTAGACCTCAAGGCGATGAGCTCGATTGAGCTGCACTTATCCAAAAAAGTCACCTACAACGTGATAAAGGAGACTACCTCCAAGGGCACATGGGAGAAGTTAGAGAATCTGTACATGGGAAAGACTCCCTCTAACAAGCTTTTCTTAAAAAATAAATGGTTTTATCTTCGTATGGAAGATGGAGATGATATTATGGAGAAGCTTAATGTGTTTAACCATTGTATAATGGATTTGATGCGAGTAGAGGTCAAGTTTGAAGAAGAGAATAAAGCTTTGCTATTGCTACGATCCTTGTCATCGTCATTCAAACATTTCTGAACCACACTCATGTTTGGCAAGGAGACTATTCGGTTTGAAGAGGTTGTTCAAGACATCATTTCTCATGTCAAAAAGAACAAGAGCATAGAAGCTGACTTAAAAAATAAAGGTCTACTCGTCAAGGGGTTAAACGATCAGGGTCAATCCAAGGAGAAAGGTGCCAAGTTGGACAACCGCGGGAGATCTAAATCCAAGAGCTACAAGGATAAGGAGTGCTACTACTGCCATAAGAAAATCCACTTCAAGAAGAACTATAGAAAGTTCAAGGTAGATCAGAAAGAAAGGAAGAAATCTAAAACCGCCTCTATGGCTGGAGTTGCCACGGAGAATAATGTCGAGCTTCTTTCGATTTCTTCGGGTAAAATCATTTCTAATTCTTGGGTTTTTAATTCAGGTTGCTTTTTCTATATGTGTGCAAACTGGTTTTGGTTCGACACATATGAAAAGAAGGATGGAGGTGAAGTTCTCATGGGGAACAATGTTGTGTGCAAGGTCATCGACATTGGCACAGTGAAGGTGAAGATGTATGACGGCATCATTCACACTTTCGTCAACGTACAACATGTTCCTGCACTCAAGAAAAACCTAATTTCTTTGGGCACTCTAGATGCAAGCAGCCTCACCTACTCCTCAGGCGGAGGCAAGATCAAGATTTGTAAGGGCTCGATGGTGATCATGCGATACAAGCTTTTAGGAGATATTGTCTCAGGTGAAGTTGTTATAACCACAACTTCTAAAGATGACTCCAAGATTGATACTGAGAAAGACTTGACTCATCTATGGCATCTTCATCTTGGCCATATGAGTGAGCGGGCTATAGAGGAGCTGCACAAGAGGAAGCTGTTGAAGAACATGGAGACTTGCAAGTTGGATTTCTGCAAGTATTGCGTACTTGGAAAGCAATGCAAGGTCTCATTCAAGCCTATAAACAAGGAGAATCATGCAAAGGGGATTCTTGACTGTATTCACTCCGATGTATATGGGCCGACACCGACAAAATATCATGGTGGTACTTGCTATTTTGTCACCTTCATAGATGACTATTCGTGAAAAATTTGGGTCTACTTCATATGGGAGAAATCCGATGTCTTTGAGAAGTTCAAAGAATGGAAGGCGAAAGTAAAGAACCAAACTGGATGGAAGAACAAGTATTTATGAAGTGACGACGGAGGTGAATATTGTGATGAGCGATTTCTAGTGTTTTGCAAGCAAGAAAGCATTACGCAACACTTTACTGTGAATAAAATTCCACAACATAATGGCACAGCGAAAAAGATGAAACGGACTCTCATGGAGAAAGAAAGATGCATGAGACTTGATGTAGGATTTCCCGAGTCTTTTCAGGATGAATCCGTTAACCATGTTGCCTACTTGGTTAATCGGTCACCATCTAAGTTGTTGAACTTCAAATGCGCTAAAGAAGTATGGTCGAACAAAGAAGTTGACTATTCTACTCTGAAGGTTTTCGGATGCAAGGCGTATGTTCATATTCCGAGTGACGAACAGAACAAGTTGAAGCCAAAGTCACTCGAGCGCATTTTTCTCGTGTGACGCCTCTAGTTTCACACATAGCTACAGTCCAAGGTGAATCCAGAGATGTGAAACCTACTATGCACCTACTCTGTGCATCAACAAGTTTCACCAATCACAGCAATATCATCTAGTGGAATCAAAATAAGGTGCAGGTACAAAACAGGCAAAAAAAGGAAGTAATTGTAACAAACATGATATAGAAAGGGGTATCTCATAAATAAACCATGTCTCAATGAACAACATGTAATACATCTAATATCTAAAATAAATAAATATCGTCTCAACATGAATCAACTAAAAATGTAATTAAGACTCATAACCTTTATAAAATGTGATACTGAAACTCTAATGTCTGAATAGAAATAAACTCTACTATGAAGTCTCTACTAGTAACTCATGTGACGGCAACTATGCAATAACTCCGTTACCCTGCGGCTCTCCGATGCTCTAAACCACCTACAAGGAAAATAAAATAAAAAACAACAACAAAAGCATCAGAGAACTAAAGCAAGATCACATCCATCCGCCCCTAGGAAAAAGGCTACTACATGTAGTGGATGCTCTACCTAATAAGCATAGTCTACCTAAAAATCCTTTTCCCCGAAACTAAAGAAATATAAGACTCAAAAAATGACTGAAACAGATGCATGTAAGTATAACATTATATCCAACATCAGAGTAAAAGATATGTCTCGTGTACTAACAAGTTGAGTCTCCCAGATATAAAACTACTCAAGAATGACTTATATCACCTTTATTGTCCACCAAACTCATTGGGTTATCGAGTTATATAAATTATCTTTTCTGATTCTTTTCAACTAATAGCACCCCCATGCATGACAACTATTAAACATTTCAACCTTTGTGCAAAACTATGTGGAAATGGAGATATAGGTTTCTTTGCCCCTACGCACACTCGTGCGGATACAATGACATAGGTTCCTTGACCTTTGTGCACTCTAGTACGGATTCGATAACTTAGATTCACCGACCCCAGCGGACTCTAGTACAGATACAATAAAATAGGTTCACCAACCTCAACGCACACTCGTGTGGATACAATAACTAAGATTGACTAACCTTAACGCACACTTGTGCGGGTACAATAACATACGTTCACTAACCTCAGCGTAGTCTAGTGCGGATACAATAACATAGGTTCACCAATCTCAGTGCACACTCGTGCGGATATGATGTCAAGGGAAAAGTGTACTCGAAACCATACTTAACCAAAATCCTCCTCTAGGGTACCAACACGTGTACTACAACACTATTCACGAATAAATATGACCACATATGTATTATCATGCAACTCAAGCGTCGTGCTCGCATTTCGAATTAAAACAACACAATGTTAGGAAGAACAGCCTTAGTAGTCGACTACACCGAGTCTACCCAGACTCTGTAAAATATGAATCAGTATTAGTAGTTAACTATCTTGTATATTAGTCGACTACTCTGTAATCACACAGATTCTATAAAACAAAACTGGACATGAGTAGTCGACTACTACTCTTAGTAGTCGACTACTACTCTTAGTAGTCGACTACTACTCTTAGTAGTCGACTACTAAGCAGAAACATGCACACATTCGAGTACATACATCACTTAGCAACTGTCACGTATTTATCATGCTTTAATAGCTTACAAAGCAAGTAATTACAAATCAAAAGAAATCATATTCATGATTATTTAAACCCTTAATTCGACTAATTAGGTTTAATCTTCTTATTAGTCAAGAAATTAACATAAACCCTAGTTATCAATAAAATTAACATGAACATGCTTGCATATTAAGCTTGAAACTTATATAATTTTATTTATTCATATTTACAAAACAAAAATACCCCAAACCTAGGGTTTAATCAGACTTAATTAACATGTAACCTCTTTATATCACAAGGTTAGGGTTTTGAGCATGATTAACACATAGAAAACAAGATACAAATGAAGATCTACACCCTCTAATGATCATGATCACTCTTCTATTATAAATAGCAAGCCAAACATGTAGATCTAATATCAAGTTAAGATTTTATATCAAAAATCCTCTTTTATCATGTTAAACAGTTAAATCTAAGCATCAAAATATTCATACTACTTAATAACCCAAGATCTACACTATGGGTAAGGTTTGGATGCAGGAGACCTTGCCTCAATCACGGTGTTGATCTCCTGAATGTGTGTGCAAAGTCCTTTCTTCAGCTACAGTCCTCGATCTCTCCCTGTGCTCGATGTCATGCCTCAAAACGCCTCGAGGAGCCCAAAAATGGCTCTAGGGTTTAGGGGGAAGGAGGTGGTTGTATTCTCTAGCGAATAATCTCAGGAATTAGGGTTTTTACATGTTTAAAAACTAAATATATTAATTGGGTTCGAAAACAAAACAAATCCGACCCGAAAATTGAAACCTGGCACGTCCAGGAATTCCCGATAGTCGACTACTTATGCTTAATAGTCGACTACACTATACTATTTAAGATTATGTCAATTAATTACGGGCTCTTAGTAGTCGACTACTAGGAAAGTTAGTCAACTATTAAGAGTCTGTGCAAGCTTATTCATTCTCATACTCGGGAATATGTAACCGAATTGATCTCAAATCAATTCCTAATGTACTCAAATATCAAAATATGCTATTTATCATAGTATAACATATTAAATATCATTTATCATATAATATTCAAATTTGTGGGGTTTTACATCTCGGTTTCGAGAAGGGAGTGAAAGGCTACAAGCTGTGAGATCTGAAAAACAAGAAGAAAGTGCTGAGTAGAAATGTTGTGTTTGATAAAAGACTATGAGCTAAAGCTATTGACAAAGATGAGGATTTTGAAGAGAATCATTGTTGTACTAAAATTTCTTTGTCAATGGAAGGTTATATTCTAAAAAGTCAAGCTGAGATAGAGCAACACGAGAGCAACAACAAGTCGAAGAGGTTCATGTAGAACCTACAAGCATAGCAAAATCAAGATAGAGAAGAGTCATCAAGCCTCCTCAACAATTCGGATGGGAAGATGAAGCCTACTATGCACTCTTAGTTAGCGAAGAACATCCTTCTACTTTTAAAGAAGCCATGGAAAAAGATGAGCGGCAAGAATGGATAAGTGCTATGTCGGAGGAGATGGAATCTCTCCATAAGAACTCTGTTTGGGAGTTAGTTTCGAAACCGCAAGATCGAAAGATCATCGGTTCCAAGTGGGTTTATCAGAAGAAGGAAAGCATCAATAAAGTGGAGGCTCCTACCTACAAGGCAAGGTTAGTTGCGAAAGGGCTTCTCGCAAAAGGAATGTGTAGATTATGGTGAAATTTTCTCTCCGGTGGTCAAGCATACATCCATTCGGGTGTTTCTATCTCTTGTAGCGCAGCATGACATGTAGCTGGAACAACTCGATGTGAAGACAGCTTTTCTTCATGGAGATTTGGAGGAAACCATCTATATGGCTCAGGCAGAAGGATTTGTGGAAGAAGGAAAAGAAGACTTTGTGTGTAGATTGAAGAAGACTTTATATGGGCTCAAGCAATCTCCAAGACAATGGTACAAATGCTTTGACTTCTCCATGCTCTGAATTGGCTACAAGAGAAGTGAGTATGATTGTTTTGTTTACTCACGCACATTTGATGATGGACACATGATTATTTTGATGTTGTATATGATGACATGTTGATTGCATGTCGAGATATGTCAAAAATAAATAAACTCATAGGAATGTTGAGTTTGGAATTTGACATGAAAGATCTTGGTGTCACCAAGAAGATTCTTGGAATGGAGATTAAAAGAGACCGGAATAATGGGAGATCGTATTTATCTCAAAACAAGTACATTGGAAAGGTTCTTGAAAGATTCAACATGGTCAATTCCAAGCCCGTGTCCACTCCATTGGCTACTCACTTCAACTTAAGTACAAAGCAAATATCATCTACAGAAGTTGAAATTGAAGTTGAAGAAATGGAGAAGATTCCGTATGGAAGCGCAGTTGGGTGTTTAATGTACGCAATGGTATGCACAAGGCCAGATCTCGCTCAAGCTTTAAGTGTGGTCTCAAAGTACATGTCAAATCTAGGTAAAGATCACTGGCAAGCTGTCAAATGGATTCTCGGAAACCTGAAGGGCACCAGAAACAAGGGAATTATGTTTGAAAGACAACATGAAGGGGCGAGCATCACTGGTTTCGTCGATTCCAATTACGCATGAGATTTAGACAATAGAAGATCCACAACGAGATATATTTTCACCTGCGGTTGAGGACCCATATCTTGGAGATCCATGCTACAATCCATCAATGCCTTGTCTACCACAGAAGCCGAGTACATGTCATTAACGGAAGCTGCGAAGAAAGTCGTATGGCTCAAGGGCTTAGCAAGTGATTTAGGTCTAAATCAAAACTCTGTAAAAATTCAATGTGACAGCCAGAGTGCTATTTGTCTTGCAAAGAATCAGGTATTTCATGTAAGGACAAAACACATTGAAGTGCGCTATCATCGGATTCGTGATTGGCTCATGACTAGAGAGTTCGATGTGAAGAAAGTTCATACAGATGAGAATGCAGCAGATTTTCTCACTAAACCAGTTACGACGGAGAAGTTCGAGCATTGCTTGAGTCTTCTAAATCTAACGACATGTTAGCTCATGAGTGCACCTAGTCACTAGAGATGCGGGGAGATGAGTTGATGCTCATTAAGATGAAGCAGCTGAAACCAGAGCAACACTTGCTCTGAAGTTCTGGAGTCTTAACTTCTTAGATTTTGAAGATCCAAGTTTCGGAGACAAGTGTTCATAATTCAAATGAAGATTGGCATTTCGAAAACTCATATTCCGAAGACTAATGCTCCAAAGATGCAGCTGACAATTTCAAGTGGCATCGGATATCTCTTTAAGGTGGAGATTGTTGGAGTTGGCTCAATTTCTAACTTAATTATTGTTGTAATTTTTTGCATACAGATATAATTTTGTATGGTCTTTTCAGACATGATGCAGTCATTATTTGCCTCGGAACTCTACATGAAAATTGTAAAGGTGCATGCATAATTTACTCCTAGCTTTGAATCTCAGGAATCGGAGCAGTATTACTGGAGTTATGATCAGTCAAAGTATCCTATCCGAATCTGAACAAATTTGTATATTCTCAAGCATCTTGGAAGATAAAAAAGTAGACTAGAAGGTTCATCAAGGCCTATAAATTGACATGCTCTCATTGTGAAGGTGTAATCCAAGTTTTACACTTATTTTTTTGAAAATATAGAGAGCTGGAGTGAAGGAGAATCCCATGTGTTGTAGAGATCTCTAGTGTTGAGTTAATATAGAAGGAGCATGTGTGAGGGTTGTGTGAAAGTCAGCGTTGTCGGGTGTGTCGTGAGTGTCTTATACCCATTTGTTAATTCCATTATAGTAAACTATCCTACGAGCTCCGAACTCAACCCATGATTTTTCTCGTTTAGATTTTCCACGTAAATTCTTGTGTTTATTCTTTGTGTGATTATCTTTTATCTTTTTGTCATTAAAAACAAGATCCTGAAATAATATTAAGAAGTTTTACGGTTCATCAACATCAACAAGCTTATTCCCTCCAAACATCTTTACTTGAATAAGTACTCATTCATGCATTAAAAGAAGTCATAGTCATGTTGATGACATGACTAACCATTATCTCCGTCATTAATGCGATGACATGATAGTTAATATTTCATCACCCCCACAGATGAATTCCCCTTTTTGTTAACAAAGTGAAACAGCACATATAGAAGCAAACAAAGAAGCTAGTAGAGCTTACATATATTTTCATATATAAAAGACCCAAACCACGACACTAAGCTCCTTCAACTTAGCTATAGCTATTACACTAAATTAAGAGTAACATAAAACATCCAAAAAAGTCCAAGCTACATTTTATGATTATGTCAGCTGATTAAGATTTGCTGCTACTAGCATTGTTGGAGTTGTTGTTGGGCCCAGCGTTCGTTGGGCTTGTGCTGGACTTTGAGAGCTTCTGCTTGAGTTCAGATAACAGAGCCTGGTTCTCTTGGTTAAGGAGCTGGGCTTTCTTCCTTAGCCTCTCATTCTCCTTTATTATGTAGCAGTTCTGCAGGTACAAGTTAGAGTTGAGCCTCTCCATCACCTGACCTAAATTTTCAGACCCTGAAATCATAATAGCACACGATTTTTAGTAAGGAATAATAACATTAAAAATATAGTATAATTAGCCCCATTTTTATAAGAAAACCATGCTAAAAACATTTAATCAATGTGCCTCAATGCAAATCTCCAAACATTTCATCTATTAGAAATTTAGAACACATGAAATTTTGCAAATAATTTGTGAAGGAGTATACATAGACTATAGCATTACGAAAAGAGAAGATAGCAACAAAGAATTTCCTTTGTATAGAAATAAATAAATAAATAAATAGAGTAATTGACCAAAGAGCCATATTTATCCTTTCTTGTGTGATAACTTGCTTAAAGAAACCACATGCATTATAGAGAAAAGCCCAAGTAGAAGAAAAATACATCGAGGATGCAAACATCACGTAGCAAGCTCCACACTAAATTGACTCTACAATAGCTAGACAAGAAAAAGTATGGAAATAGGTTGATCCTCTTGCACTATGATAACTTGTGTTTAGAGAAAACACTTGGATGCATAAATAAATCAAGAATGCAAACATCACTTAACAAACTCTACACTCAATTGACTCTACAAAAGCTAGACAAAAAAAGGTATGGAAATAGATTGTTGTATTATGATAGCTTGTGCTTAGAGAAAACACTTAGCTGCATAAATAAATCAAGAATGCAAACATCACTTAGCAAACTCTACACACAATTGACTCTACGAAAGCTAGACAAGAAAGGGTATGAAAAGTAGTCAACTACCAAAAAAGTCTCTTCCTATGAATATAGAAGCTTTAAAAGGCATGCATTTTCATTGCAAGAAGCTTTATACATTCACCTTTTTGGTTGTTGGCCAACTTTTCTTTGACAGGTAGAGGAGAAATTTTTTCAAAGAGAATGGAAGAGTTTGTGATGGTTGAGTTTCTGAGTGCTGTGGGGTATATATAGAGCAAGAATGTAGAAAGAGAGAGAGAGAGAGAGAGAGAGATAAATGTGAGGCATCATGAGAGAAGAAGATCTTGATGGCGTCACGTGATGATGAGGGGCTTTGAAGGGCAATTCGAATGATGGTGGATTTGGTCGGCCTAAGATTCGCAATGATGAGGTTCTTTTCTTTCAAGGCTCAAGAGCGAGACAGAGAGAGAACGAGAGGTTGGACTTAAGGCCTTTGGCCTTCCCCCTATTGATTTCTTTCGTTTCCTTTCACCCACTGAGTCAATTAATGTCTTCATAAATCTTTTCTTCAATGTTTATTGTCACATAAATGAAAGATTTCACTTGCATGCTAGCATTAATCCATTTCACTTCCCTCTTTTGATATCTTAAAGGAAGAAATGCTTTATCTACGCAGTCAAGACTTCATATAAAATTTGGTATAAGCATATAATACTCAACAAATTCAAGTAGATTTAAGTATCTCTCATCTCTAACTAGAGAGTGTTCATTTTTGTTTGGTTGGCTGAGAAACTAAGAAAAGAAAATCAAAACATCTGACACACCCATGTGAAGGTATTTGATTTTCTTTTGTTGTGTTTGGTTGAGAGAGAAAAAAATAAAATTGTTGATGATGGTTAACCAAACAATCAAATATGTGAGGGGTGAGATTGATGAGGGGCTGCTCACTTTTCCGAATATCTGATTTTGAGTTTAGTAGTTTTTAGCATGCACAAAGTAGAAATTCGTGAGAGGATGAGGCTTGGTTCCCCCATTGTACCTCTGACGATCAAGTCCGATGGTGAACTTGAGTGTGAAAATGAAGAACTGTGAGAGTTCTTGTGTGTAGTGCAGTATAATTAGCAGATATTCCAAAAAGATAGAATCCAGATCCAGATCAGTAAAGAATAGTACCCAATTCAAGTCTGAAAACTTTGAAGGGGGTTTTGTAGGTATTAAAAATGCCAAACTTCAAGATAAGATGAAGGTCGTCATGGGGATGAACCTCGTCTCAAATCAAAGATAAGACTCGCCACCCAACGATGATCCATATAAAAAATGAGGCTCGCTACACAGCGAGGCTCGATGAAGCTCGTCATTAAAAATGAGATTCGAAGATCATCATTAGAGGTGAGTCTCGTCAGTAAAGACAAAGCTCATCATCAGACTTAAAGCTCGTCAGTGAAGACGAGGCTCATCAAAAGGATATTCACAAGACTTGTTACACAGTTAGACTCAGCTATTGAAGACGAAGTCCATTAGTAAAGACAAAGCTCGTCAGACGAAGTCAGTGAAGATAAAGTTCACTATACTGCAAAGTTGGCTTTATAAGATGAACATCGATGCATATTGAGGCTCGTCTAATCTGATGAACATCACCATGCAGCGAGACTCGTCGTCCGTAGAAAAATCCAGCTGTAACAGATTTGAAGACTTAGTCAGCCACGTGGACTAAGCTTCAGGAGCACGTTACGCCCCATTAACCAACGTGAGCTGAATTGGAGGAGACAGTTACGCCCTCTACCCACAATTCTAGCACGTCAATTGCGTGCTACGAACTCTATAAATAGCCATGAGTGACTATGAAGAAAGGACTTTTGGGAAGATTTTTGGTCATCGTGTGAAGAGAGATCAGAGTCTACATTCTCGTGATCTAAGCCATTGTCAGAAGCTTTGTGATCTTGTTCTGATCGTCAACGGGAGGCAATCTCGGCTTGAGCATCAAGAGAAGCGCCATTTCGCCACTAAGAACCCACTTTTTAACAAAGAAAATTCAAATTAATATTCTCTTCCTCTGTAATCGAGAGAGTGAGTGTTTGTAAGGGATTCGTACTAAGCGATCAAACTCATTCTTTAAACAAGGAATTCAATCATTAGTTTTTCGACCCTTCATCATCAGTGGACTCTCCCCCCCCCCCCTAGGCCTATGAGGGCAGCCTCAGCTGTTGCTACTGCCAAAGTTGGGGCTCCTACTGATGAGGTTGTCAGGCTGAGCCATGGGCCCGAGCCGTCCCGCAGGCCAAGCAAAGAGCCTGTCGGAATTTTAGGGGATGCTAAAGAGCAAGCGACGTTTGATCCGGAGGCTACAGTGGGCGAAGCCAGCAAGGAGCAAGAGGGCTTCGAGTGGCCTTTCCTCCACTAGGTCTCGGAGCTTGACCCCTAGTTTTGGGAGAAGTACAAGAGCCTGCTGATTGGGGTGCCGCTATTCCCCTGCTCACCATGTATGGAGGTCCCAGAGGGTGATAGGCTTGTCACGGAGGTGCCTTTCAATAGGGAGAGCTTAATCTTGGTGTCGACGACTTCCCAAGTCCAATCTGTTCGTCAGTTCGCCCTCCAGAAGGACAAGGTGTTCTTGCGGGAGATGCTAAGCGCCGACTTGCACCTGTCCCTCAAGAGTTATCTGATTCGGGGGGCTTTGGTGGAGGTGAAGTTGTTCTCCCAGTTCTTCCATATGCACAACTTCCCTTCGGAGGTGTAGGCTAAATTAGCCAAGGAGAAGTCGGTCAAGGAGGAAGCGGAAAAGAGGGTCATCACCTTTGAAGCTGAGCTGAACAGCATCAAGGCCAGCAAGCGTCGACAGATGGATGCAAGGGAAAAGCTCCTTAGAGGGTTCAGATCTCATGGAGCCAAGCAAGCAGCCTCCATAGAAAAGCTCTAAGGTGAGGTGGCCTGATTGAAGGAGGAGGTCAGCCATCTTCAGCAAAGCATCTCTGAGTAGGACAGTCGACTGGCTTCTCTAGAGGGGGAGGTCGAGTCCGAGAGGTGCCTCAAGGTGACGGCCGAGGAGGAGGCTCGATCGAGTCGTCTCTTGGCCGAGCAACTGAAAAGAGACCTCGAAGCCGAGCGCTCGTCCTACCAGACGTCTGTCGCCGCCACTTAGGAACCTGGGGGATTGGCTCGCTCGCCTGGACTCAGAGCAGTAACAGGCAAAAGTGCGTCGAATGAACTTCAGCCGCCAGTGCCCCCATTGGCTAAAACTGCATGTGGCATTGGCATTGCCCAAGGCTTGGTGATCGGACTACCTGCCTCGCTGCTCCTTCTGCCTCTCACCCCGTGTCTAGCCACCTTTATCCACCCTGAGTCTCTTGCTACCTCAACCTCCTAAAAGAGATTGAGGTGAGTGGAGGGGGGTTAAAATTGGCATTAGACGACAGTGATGATGAGTCGGGGGATGACCTTAGAGAAGACCCTCCCGCTTTCTCTTCTGTTGTTCCTACCCTTACTATCCCTGCTGAGGGGCTCCCGAGCCCTACTCCTGGATCTGGTCGAGAGATCTGAGGGCTTGTATCTTTTTCATTTCTTTTTTGTAAATATCGACATGCCTTGTTGTAAATATTGACATAGATAATGTAATAAAATTATTTATAATAAACTTTAAATATTGGAATAAAGGTTTAGACTTAGCTATCATTCTGGAGTTTGCTTTCAATTATTCCTTATTTTTGCTCTATTAGCTTGCAGCTTTGTTTTGATTGAGAGAACCAGTGCTGATTATTGTGAGTCGGTCGTGTTGTGACAACCCGAGTGTTGACGGGTCGAGACGACTGGTTTATTTTACGCCTTTTGTTGGTAAGATGTCCGGGTCTTTTGTCGAAGACGACCTGTAAGTTAAAGTCCCTAGGGCTTAGTAAGAGCGCCTAGGTTTTTTGGAAAAATGACAGCTCGAAGGCTAAGTGCCTAGGTCTTAATGAGGATGTCTAGATCTTTTTTGCAAAGTGACAAACCGGAGGTTGGGTGCCTCGTTCTTAATGAGGACGTCTAGGTCTTATCACCCTACTGAGGGTCTCCCTGAGGGCCAAATATTGAAATGACAACCCGAAAGTTAGGTACCTAGGTCTTAATGTAGACACCTAGGTCTTACCACCCTACTGAGGGTCGCCATGAGGGCCAAACGGCTAAATGACAAACCGGAAGTTGGATGCCTAGATCTTAATATGGACACCTAAGTCGTATCACCCTACTGAGGATTACCCTAAGGGCCAAACTATAAAATGCAAGAGCCGACTGAATGGCAAGTGTGCCTTGAATTTACCCTGAGAAGGCACCAAGGGCTTAGAATTCCTACATAGATAGGGCATTTCGGGAGTGCGAAACAAAGAGTCAATTTCAAAAAAGTATTTTATTAATAATAAATTAAACTTGTGTATAAAATTATTAAAAATATCTTCTCAAGTGCTCAACATTCTAAGGATATTATAAGACTCTCTCGTCTGGGGCCCTTAGTTGATAGGTGTCTACTCGCAGCTCTTTTAGGATTATGTACGAGCCTTACCAGTTAGGAGCTAGCTTTCCTCTTCGGGTGTCTTTGTCAAAAAATAGCTTTGTGGAGAACGAGGTCACCAACGCTGAATCTTCTGGGTCGGACCTTGTTGTTGTAGTATCGATCAATTTGTTGCTGACCGATGACCTCGGTCCGGGGTGCCTTCTCTCGGGTCCTGTCTAGGAGATCGAGCCCTACCCGAAGTCCTACTAAGTTCAAGTCCTCGTCGAAATGTTGCAATCGAATGGTCGGCATGCCTACTTCGACTGGAGTGACGGCCTCGACGCCATAAGCTAGCTTGAACAAAGTCTCCCTGATTGAGTTCTTGTGAGTTGTGTAGTATGACCAGAGGATACTAGGCAACTCTTCAACTTAGTTTCTGTTGATGTTAAATAATCACACAGTCAATTATGTTCGTGGTTGGATGGGGGTAGAGTTGATGAGGGGTCGCTTCCTTCCCCGAATATCCAGTTCTGAACAGAGTTGCTGAAAAGTTTGCACATATAGAAATACATGAGAGGACGGGGACTGGTTCCTCCTTAGTTCCTCCGATGATCAATTCAATTGGTAAACTTGAGTGGGGAAAGTGAAGAACTATGAGTTCTTATGTGTGCAATATAATTTGCGGATATTGCTAAACAAGCAAAGGTCAAAAAGTTTGAAGACAGAAATCTCAATCCTCTCTTTAGTGAGAATAGTTCTCATATTTATAGTAATGTTGAAAGGGCAGAACCGCCATTGTGACTGAGCACAGGATGACCGTGAAGATGCATGGGCTGGCGGTTGAGTCAACTCCTGCTTTTCAGGTGTCGGCTGGCGACTGGAGGAGGGATCACCTTAATATTAAACGAGAAGAGGCATGGTTGTACTGACGTGGTCTGATGAGTCATGAAGACTATCAGTGGGAGAGGCTCGAGGCTAAAGTTGTCCTCTAGCTTCATCGAGAAGTAATGCCTTTCGAGTTGACCTCGTGGGCATTGAATAACTAGTCGAGTGGACTCGCTATGAGTCGTCTTCTACGAGAGGGTCGACTAGTACCGCCTTTCGAGTCGATATGAAGGAATGTCAACTCAACGAGTCGGCTAAGATGAAACCCTTAGTGGTCTTGGGCCGCCAAGTTGATTGGGGCCTTTTATGCATAAGTACATATATATGTTGCTAGCAAAGAGTTGCACATTGGTGATTGAGAACACCATAACAGTTCCCTACTGTAGCATCCACCTTCTTCGCATTTGTTGGCAGCCTCCGCAAGTCCGTTGGATTTGGGGTGGACGGCTGAGGAGAACTTAATGTGAATGTTGTACTCCTCGCAAAAGCTCTGGAAGCCTCCGCTATTGAACTGGATGCTGTTGTCAGTCACGAAGGACTGGGGCACACCAAAACGGCAGGTGATGGACCTTCACACAAAACTTGTGATGTTACTCTCACCAATCTAGTGTAAGAGGACCCAGCAAATCTAGCCCCCATTGAGCAAATGGCATGAGACTCGGGATGGAAGTTAGTTCGTTGGCTGCTGCTCGTGGAATGAACAAGAAGAACTGGCACTTGTTGACTGAGAGATGAGTCGCTTAGACTCGGCTAATATGATCAGCCAATAGTACCCCTAACATATGACTTTCTATACGAGGGTTCGGCCCCAGGATAGTTTCCACATGTGCCCTCATAAATCTCCCTGAGAACATAGCTAGCCTTTGGTGGCCGAAGGCACCGCAGATAGAGTCCTACACTGCTGCTTGAGTATGACATTTGACAGAACAGTCCATCGATCATAAGGTGTGGGCATCAAAAATTGCTTATAAGTTCCCAGATATAACTCAAGACGAAGAGGATACGATTAACATAATCATCTGAGTCAAATAAGATCATCTGATACCAAAAGGAAGCAAAGGAACGCGTGAAAAGATAGTATGACAAAACGACGAAGCGCACAAAACGACGAAACGTTAAAGTAAGACACTTGAAGTGTCTCAAAGTGCAAGACACAATAGTGTGTCTCGCACTCAAAGATCTTGGCGAATTCTTGCGCATAAAGAGAAGATTTTGAGGGATCTGCGAGATTTTATTCATTCCCTCAAGATCAAACCGTTATTTTGATCTTGAGAAGAGTATTAATCTCATCTTGCTGAGGTTATTTACTTCTATTCTTATTTCTAAAAATGAATAAGAACACTAAGCCTTCTTCACGATCAATCCGGATCTGTGAATCGATGGTCTATGGGCTAACACGTCCCCGGTACAGGCAAAGATCTCATGCAAGCAGTGACCGATAAACGATCTCTGTGCGTGTTTCTAGGGGATCCCCTCTATTTGTTTCTCTTGTAAAGAAAAGTCTTATAAAAAGACTCACTCTTTTATTTCTATTTGTAATCGATAGACGATTGTAACGGAAGTTGTAAAGAAACTAATTTTCGACGCAAACATAAGGTAGCGGCAGGAATTACTCTTAATACACCTGGCTTCGGAATGATCCTCAAGCAAGGCACCATGTGCTATGTAGAGGATGATAGGATCCAGCCAATAGGGCACCACAGGCGCCTCCGTCTGCATGACTTTCTCTGGCGACTTAGAAATGCTGGGTCACTCGAGAGTGTGTCAGTGTAAACAGGCCTTGAAATGATCCTTGAGCTTGTTGACCCGAGCTTGCAGAGGGCATCCACCCGGGCGTTAAGAGCGTGGAGGACTTGGGCTTATCTTGAAGTCTGTAAAGTTGGTCAATAGCTCCTTAGCCATTTTGAGATACAAGGTCATCCTCAAGTCTTTAGCTGCATATTGTCTATTCACCTGATGGACGACCAATTGCGAGTCGGCCAATATGTAGAGGTGTTTCACCTTCAGTGCTTGTGTCGCTTGAAGGACAACAAGAAGAGCCTCATATTTGACTTTATTGTTCAAGGTTGAGAAATCAAAAGAGATGGGAGTGATTGTGCGTCAATCCGTTAAGGCTGCGCAAGACCACTCCCACCATGCTGCTGGCTTCTCCGGAGGACCAGTCTACCTTCAATAACCATCATGAGGTGAATTTAGGTGAATCATGTTCTAGAGTATGACGGATCTATGGGGTAGATGCTTGGACTGTTAGAGGTACTGGAGGCTCTTGGCGAGTTGACTGTGAGGGAGTGGCTAGCTCGTCGCTTGATGAGGGCGACTCGATCAGGAAGTCAGCCAAGGCTTGAGCTTTGATCGTCATCCTGGGTTCGAACTACACATCATGCTCGTTGAGTTTGACTACCCAGGCGACCATCCTCCCAGAGGTTGTGGGGCTGCCGAATGCTTTTTTTAGGGATAGACTTGTCCACGCATATATGGCACGGGTCTCGAAGTAAGGGCGAAGTCTCCTTGATGTGGTGATGAGGGCAAAGGCAGTCTTCTCTATGAGGGGGGGTTAAGCTCGCTCGCTTTTAGAATTCAGCTCACATAAACCGGCTTCTGAATGTTCTTCTCTTCTCGAGCAAGGATGGAGCTGATGGCCTTGAAGGAGACGACCATATATAAGTATAAAGTCTCTCCCCTATGGGTTGGCTTAGCAGTGGTTTGGTGCTCAAGTAGGCCTTGAGATCCTAAAAAATTACACTGCATTTTGCCATCCAAGTCATGATCTCCTTCAAGTTCTTGCTTCCCCTCAAAGTTTTGAAGAATGAGAGGCTCCTCTCGGCAGATTTGGAGAGGATTCGACCCAACGTTGTTATCTTCCCGTTCAATTTCTAAATATCCTTCAAGATGCGTGTCTCGGGCAGTCGCTCTATGACGGCTATCTTCTCGGGGTTGATCTCTATGCCTCTCTGGGTGATCATGAACCCCAGGAACGTTCCAGATTGCACCCCAAAGGCATATTTTGCGGGATTGAGCTTCATTCGGTAGCGCCAAAGAGTGAAGAAGGTCTCGTCCGGATCTGATATATAGGCTGACGCTTGCTTCGACTTTACCAGCAAGTCGTCCATATAAGCTTCTAGATTACAACCGATCTGGTGCTTGAAGACCTTGTTGACAAGTCTCTGATATGTGGCCCTGATGTTCTTCAGTCCGAATGTCATCATCTTGTAACAATATGTACCCAAGTCGGTGATAAAGGAGGTCTTCGCCTGATCATGCTCAGTCATGAAGATCTAGTTGTAGCCAGAGAAGGCGTCCATGAAGCTAAGCAGCATGTGCCCTGTGCTCTCGTCTACTAGCTGATCGATTTGATGAAAGGGATAGTTGTCCTTGGGGCAAGCTTTGTTAAGGTTGGTGAAGTCCATGCACATCCTCCATTTGTTCAGCGCCTTCTTCTCCAACATTACATTAGCCAGCAATTCCGGATATTGGACTTATGGATGAAACCAGCTCTGAGGACTAGTTTGACTTTGTCGGCCGCCACCTTCTGTCACTCTGGGCTGAGATATCTCTTCTTCTATTGCACAAACTTAGTGAGCCTGTCGATAGCCAACCCATGGTTGATCACCTCGGGGGGAACCCCCAGCATATCCTTAGGACCCTAGGCGAACACATCAGTGTTTGCCTACGGGAATTCCGTTAATGCTCCTCGCAAGGGCTCCACTAGGCTGAACCTAATCTTGACTGTCTTTTGTCCTTCTCGGTCGATTGGTATCTCCTGGAGCTCTTCCACCAGCGTCATCCTCTACCGCTCCATTGCTTTCTGCAATTGGAGGCAGACTTTCTCAATGGGCAAGGCTTCTTGTGCACCCTTACCCTCGGTTAAGAGCAGGTAACAGGATTTGACCTCTCGTTAGTTGCTCCTAGCGACTCTGACTCTATTAGGAGTCGGGAACTTCAACATCTGGTGGTAAGTTGAAGGGATGACCCGCAAAAGATGAAGGGCAGTTCGGCCCAAGTTGATATTGTGGGCTGACTTGAGATTCATCATCAGGAACTAAACTTGGATGGTGGTTTGCCTAGGGTACTCTCTGACTGTTAGGGGGAGAATAATCATCCCTTCTGGAAGGAGAGAGTAGTCAGTGAATCCAATAAGGGGGGCTCTACAGGGAAGCATGCGAGATTTGTCGATGCCCATCTGGTTGAAGGCATTGACATATAGGATGTCCACTGAGCTCCCTGTGTAGACCATGATCCTCTTCACTTGGTAGCCATCAATCCTCGTTGTTATGATGATAGGATCGTCATGAGGCGTCCCAACGCCTTGCGGGTCTGTGTTCTCAAAAGAGATGGGCTCCTCAACCTTCGTCCTCTTGTCGCACTAGTCGACCCACAACGCCCTTTTGGCATTATCTCTTCCGAGTGTTGTTGGACGATCATCCAGTGGTGGGATCGCCACTGATTATGTTGATGACCCCCTTATGTATAGACTCCGAGGGTTGACTGTCTTGGTGTGATCGAGGACGAGGCGACCGCGAGCGGGATCTCCTATCCGCCTTAGCTGGGGCAGCTTCCCTCTAGTCTTTCTGAGAGACGAGCTTCTGCAAATACCCTCTCTCAATTAGATCCTCAATGTCCCTCTTCAGGATACGACAGTCATTGGTGAGGTGTTCATGATCTTTGTGGTAACGGTAGTACTGCCTCATGTTGCAGCTCCGGGGATCCGACCTCATCTTAGGAGTAAGCTCCTTGAGGTGCCCCTCCTTCTGAACTCTAGTGAGAGCTTCTGCGAGGGAGGTGCTGAGGACTATGAGAGCGGGCCTTGGCTTCTGGTCCCTCCGTCGGTCCCTCCTGTCGGACTGATTAGGTTGGGAGTCGACTCTTGGGGGTTCTCTCGGCCACTCCTACCTCACAGGGAGGCCTCTAGCCGACTCTGGTACCGGCGCTACCACCGATGCTGCTACTAGTGCGAGCGGTGCTGGTGTGAAAGTTATGGTTGTGGAGGAGGTCTCAGTGGCCCTGGCTGCCACATTATAAGCTCGAACATCTTCTATGTCCATATACCCATGAGCTTTGGCCATCAACTGCTCATAATTGATGATTGGCTTCTTGGCAAGCGAGTCGGCAAACTCGTTGCTCTGCAAACCGGCTACGAGGACAGACATAGCGACCGCACTCCCTGGATCTTTGACCTCCAGTCTTTTCACTTGGAACCTCTTGAAGTAGGCTCGAAGGCTCTCTCCGGGCCATTACCTCATCTGAATCAACACATGAGGGGGCAGCTTCTGCTTGGTGTCAACCAAAAAGTGGTTGATGAACTTCTGGTTGAGTTGTTGGAAGCTGCTGATGGACTTCTTCTAAAGAGTGTTCCACCAGAGCTTGGCACTCCTTAAAAAGAGTGATAGGGAAGTATCGACAGATAACCGTTTCCGATGCTTGGAGCATGCTTATCACGTCGTAGTAGTTCTAAACATGCTAGGAGGGGTCTCCCTACTTCTCCACGTGAGGCATCTTGAACTTCTCACATGGGGTATTCATGAGTTCATCTGAAAGAGGAGTGTTCCCCCAATGGCTTCCGCGATCGGTCTGTACACCCGATCGTATCTGGAGGCTCCTACTGTAGCAGAAGGGGCTAGAGAAGCACGGTGATAGGGGAGAGTCTTAGAGATTGGGATTCTCGCCGGTGATTTCAGGATGAGAGAGGAGACGTCGGTGAGGCTCTCCAGAGCGAGTCGACCGATGAGGTGGCGCGGTCACATATTCAAAGCGATTACTCAACTTCTTGGCAGTAGCATGAGGAGTCCGAGGCGGAACTAATTGTTGTGCTCTAGTAAGAGGATGAGTCTCTGACCGCAGGTCTTCAGAACGTGGCGGGATAGCTAAGGTAGCTTGCTACGACTGTGGAAGTTGGCTAAGGAGCACGTTGATGAAGACAGCGAGTTGTTTTTGGTGTTGGCCTTTTTGTTTTGATGATGTTTTAACAAACAGTTTATAACTAATGTTGTTTGTCTAGTGTTTATATTTTCTTATTTATTCTAGGCAAACAATGTGTTAGAGGATGGTTGGATTGCGTCTAAACGATCATATTAAATAGAGGTTGGCGGAATATCGGTATGAAGCCATTGCACATCAAGCCATATTCAAGAACAAGCTTCATCCGCAACCAAGACAAGCATATTTAAGATCAAGATTGCTTGGATAAATTAGTTTAGGTGTTATATTATGTGTGTTTAATACTTCAAGCTCAATATTATACACACACATTTTATGAGTTTATCCGTTTTAGGTTTTATCCACAAACAAAGTTTTTTTTCAAACAAATAAATTTATGTTTATATACATATATGTTTGTTTTTCATGTGGATAAGTTATTTTGGTTTAGTTATACAGATATAAAACAAGAATACATTCATATACATATTCATATGTTTCATATTATATTATATTTTGAAAAATATTGTGTTTTTGGTTTTTAGAATTAATAACTATAGTTTATATCTTTTATCAAGTCTATAAAATCATTTTACAAAGTTTTAAAAGTTTGTTTAAAACATTTTGTCAAAATCATGTCTTGTTTAGCTTTCATGTTTTGGACCTTTTTACAAAATAAAGAGATTTCTCATTTGAGAGGTGCAATTCCAAAAATACTTTTTGTAACATATTTATTATCATATTTACAATCATTTTCCAAAGTTTTATATTTTTTAGAATTTATTTGTTATTTTTAAAAGCACTTTAAAAATCAGATTTATTGTTTTAATCAGGCCGATAACTTGTTATCAGTCGACTAATGAACTCAATTGGAATTGTTAAAAGTTTCTATTTTTACAACTGATGAACAATCAGTCGACTGATGAACTATCAGTCGACTGTGAGGTCTTTAGTCGACCGATGAGGTGTGAACTGCCTGTAACGGTCAACTCATCAGTCGACTGATACTGTTCATCAGTCGACTGATACTGTTCATCAGTCGACTGACGGTCTCTAACGGCTATATTTTCTAGATTGTACTGTTTTTGGTTTTTTGATCTTTTTACCTTGTTTTCTTAGTTTTTAGGGTTTCCCTTGTGATCCTATATATACCCCATGCCTCATAACTTCTAAGCTACTTAAGAAAATTGTTTATACAAGTATACAAAAATTTAACAAGGGTTTAAGTTTGTTTTTAGTATTTGTTTCAAGTTTTTGTGAAGAGATTTTTACAAGAGCAAGAGTAGATAATCTTTGGTGTTTGAGCTTCATTCCATTCTCTCTCTCACTCTTGATCTATAGAGAAGTTTCTCTAAACTCTTTCTACCTTTTTATTTATTTGTTTGTTAATCAATTTTTTTAAAGCTAGATTTATATTAAGTTTAGATTTGTTTTACTCATTGCTTACACACACAACCATTGAGCTTTAGTATTTTCATACATAGTATATTTGGCTTGTGGGGTTGTGCCTTGAGAGTGAGCTTATTTGTGTTCTCATCCATATTAGAGAATAAATTATTATATCACCGATAGGAGTGTGTGGTGAGAGACGGGGTCGTTCCAAGAGGAGTGGCGTCGGTAGTAAAGCCTAGGGAGAGGTTATAAATCCGAGCACTTGAGTGAGACATCGGCTAGAGACCAACACTTAGAGGGTGTAGAGTGGGATTGTAAAAGTGTTGATTGTAAAGTTTTCGGTGAGTTAGAAAACTGAGTGTGAGGTGTAAACGTTTTGGGTGAACATCGAAAACCCGTCGTGATAGTGGATTCTCCCCGAGAGTGGGGAGTGAAGACGTAGGTTGGAAGGACCGAACTCCGTGATCATATTATTGTGTTTGGATTGCTCGTTGTGTCCACTATTTGTTTATATCGTTTCTTGTTTGTTTTTCCTTTGCATATATATCCTTGATTTAATTCAATAGAATATCTATCTTACTATGGTATATTTATTAATAAATTTTAATTGGTATTAATCTCAAATTAGATTAGCATTCACCCTATTCACACCCCCCCCCCCCCCAGTTAGAAAGATTGAGAAATTTTCTGAGCTGTTTCTTCAAGCTGAGCTCAAGTAACGTAGTTCTGGTGTGGTTCTATAGGTGAGACTGGTCAGCTCTATCCTCAAAACCAGACATGTTTCTCAAAAAAGAAAGAGGCCCCATGGTGGAAGCCAAACTGTTGATGATGGTTAACCAAATAGTCAAATATGTGAGGGGTGAGATTGATGAGGGGCCGCTCACTTTTCTGAATATCTGATTTTAAGTTTAGTAGCTTTCAGCCTACAGAAAGTAGAAATTCGTGAGAGGACGGGGCTTGGTTCCCTCGATGTACCTCCGACGATCATATCAGCTAGTGAACTTGAGTAGGGAAATGAAGAACTGTAAGAGTTTTTGTGTGTAGTGTAGTATAATTAGTAGATATTCCAAAAAGTTAAAATCCAAATCCAGATCAGTAAAGAATAGTACCTCTATTTATAGTGTTGCTGGAAGGGTATAATAGACACTTCGGCCAAGCACAGGATGGCGGTGAGTAGGTATGGGTTGGCGGCTACATTAGCACCTACTTTACACGTGTTGGTCAGCGAGTGGAGGAGAGATCACCTCAGCATTAAATAAGAAGTGATCGGAGACATAACGGTGCTGACGTGGTCCGATGAGTCATGAAGATAATCGGGGCTAGAGGTATGATGCGCCTGTCAAGCATTAAATGTGACGCCGACGTGCTATCAGCGGGAAAGGCTCGAGGCTGAAGTCGTCTTTTAGCTTCGCCAAGAAGTAACGTCTTTCGAGTCGACCTTGTGAGGTGTCGAATAACTGATCGAGTGGGCTCATTGTGAGTCTTCTTCGACAAGAGGACCGACAAGTACCACCACTCGTGTAGACACAAGGGGATGTCGACTCGACGGGTCGACTACGTCGGGATCCTTGACTATTTTGACCGTCAATCTGACTTGATTGGTGCATGCAGAGGGACACATGCCCGTTGCTGGCAAATGGTCTTACTTTGGCGACTGAAAACATCATAACAGAAATGTTGTGCATGTAAGACTCACCCACTAGTAAGATAATACTGTCATGGATCCCAAATTTAAGGAAACTCATTTACTCCCAAAAAGTCATGAAATAAACTTGAAAATATAAAAATGGGCCCCACATACTATTTTCTAGAGTAATCTCCCAAACGTAGGTTTCTAGGAAATGAACCAAACAGTCCCTTATTGGAATGTCAATTGTTTGAACTTACTAATCACTAAGAGCTTCTAGAAGCCTAGTCACTAGAAAGAGCTATGAGCTATTTTCCTTTGCTTTTTAACTTAATGATGATGATGTAAAGACGCTTAACTTTATTAGGTAATACATAATAATAAAGCATATATGCATATGTTTGGTTAAACTTGGAGTTAGTAGATTTGCAACGCATGATGATGTGAACACACTTAACAAACACTGGCATTACATACTACAATGGTTAGTGAAGCTTAAATAAGAAAGCGATATGTATCCTTGATGTGTATCATTAAGCTTTAGTTTATCGGGTGATTAAAACACTAGGGGTAAGAAAAAGGATATCACATTGTCATCATATCTACAAATTTTAAAAACATAATTATTCGTACAATTGCAACTATTTTTTTCTTTCTAATTAAACTTACTAATCGTGATACAATTGCAACAGGTGCAAACGAATGCTATATGCCTATATGATGCTTATTATATTTATGATCCAATCAAGCACGGATACAAACAGTTATATGGTTCTATAAGAAAATTATACTTCTGTACTAGGCAAGTACGGAGAAAAAGTAGATAATATTGAATAATACATAAGTCATATGATATAATTAATGGTTGTTCAAATTTTTAATTAAAAAAATTCGGATCAAACTCTCTCAACATACTTGGTATATTTCAAAAGCTAAAGATAGGTCTCGATATCACTAAAATTGGTCTCTGATTCACTAATCTAAACGAAACAATTTCAAGCACCTAACTAATACATCTATATTGATACTCACATACGAGTCTCTATAATTTACGTCCATTTATGAGCTTATTCGTGTCGTATCAAAAATTAAAAAAAAAATACATTAATTAAGTCATATTCATATGATCATATCCCACCGAATATAGATACTTAACATTTTCAATTGCATCCTATCAGTCACACACACACAAATATATACGGGCACCCCTATATATCTTTTTTCATCCCTAGCAATTACCGTGTAAAATTCTCCCTATCAAACAATCCTCATGTCACCTTTCAAAATTTCTCCATCATAATTCCTCAAACCAGTGCTCAAGAAAATGGCTATGATGGCTTAAATTTATAGAGATATAATAAAGTAGAAAATAAATGAGGGTGGTAGACTTCAGTAACTTCAGTTGGCATCCAATCTCTATAGCAATAACATTAATTGTTAGGGTCTGAGCTAAGCATGATGGCAAGCCACAACCCATGATGGCAACGAAATAGTAGCAGCATCTCATCGAAAGGAAATTACTACAAGAGACTAGAATCCTAGGGTTCATTCAAATTAAGGCTGCAGTATCCTACTCTTTCTTGCAAATTACTATCCTTCCACTAAAAAGGGAGACTTCATCCGAGTAAGAGCATCTCCAACCACAAAACCCAAAATAGTGTAGTTTTTACACCAAGTTGGTGTAGTTTTTACACCAAATCACTATTACATCTCCAACCCATTACACCAAATTTTACACCAAAAAAGAATATTCCTTTTATGATTCTTATCTTTTAAATTTTTTTACCTATTTTAAATATTTAACAAATTATATATTATATAATTATATAATACATTACATATAATTAATTATAATAATATATTTTATGAATAAAATACAAATATAAAAATAATTCTTAATCAAGGAAAGTGGCTTTCCATCAAAGCCCCAGATCCCCCAAATTTCTTCTCCTCCTCTTCAACCTTCTTCCCTTTTTCAAACCCAGCAAGCTTCTCCTCTTCCCTCACCCCCAACAAGCTTCGAAGCCTTCTGTGAATCAAATCATCAAACACTTGAAACCTCAAGACCAAATCCACAACATGCTGAGCCTCCTTCCTCTGCTCGTGGGCTTGAAGCAGCACCGATTCTTTCTTGCCTGTTGAAGGATGGAGAAGAGCTCGGGGGACATTGGGGGCTTCTGCAAAAATAAAAAAAAAGGTTAAATTACTGCGCCAAAGCTACAGTATTGCGCCAAATCTGGCGCAATACTGTAGCAACTCATCAAAATAGCGCTGGATTTAGCGCTCGGTTGGAGGGGGATTTAGCGTTGGGTTTGCGTCATCTTAGTGATTTACCGCTCGGTTGGAGATGCTCTAAGTACTCCAACTTGAAGTGAAACTTCACCATAGAGGGGTTTTTTACAGAAAAACAATGCAACCAGAATATTGTATTAACGTCACCAACTTTTAAGAGTCAGTTTAGCAATTCTGCTGGACTAATTTTGGCCTAAACCAAGTTAGTCTTGTTCCAACGAAAAGGTGAACAAAAGAAAACTAGTTTAAGGCTAAAATTAACCTAACAAAACCACTTCAATTCCTAATATAGTTTTTTCCCCCCAAGATAGGTTTAATGTCAGTTTAGGGGTTGCCAAATAGACCCTAAATCTATGTAAAAACCATGTGTATCTACTATCTACGCAGGGACACGTGTCTCGTTCTCTTTTTCTCCCATATGATTTTCTACAAACAGCCCTCTATTATGTTTTTCCCCCTCCTTTCCAAATTGAATGATTGAAGCTAATTTTTCACTGTTTACTTCTTATGGTCTGTCCTACAAGATCCAAACAGGCTTCCACTGGATTTACTTCCAAATATATAATGATGGCTTCAAGGGGAAAGGGTGGGGATCCCTAGGCTTGAAGAAGTAGTAGAAAATGGAAATAATTAATGACAGAGAGAAGAGAAATCTAATTTGTTCTTGTGCTTGATGCAAGTGTATCCAACTTCAGTGATGGCATATGAAGAGGAGATGCGACTCTTTTGTCTCATAGAAAGTGAAGAAGATAATTAACGTTGTCAGAAGTTGCAGGTGCCCTTATTTAGGGCGGGTTACTTAATTGCCTCTCACATCTCCCACCTCAGCATCATCATAAGCTATCATGAAAAATAATAAGGGCTTCTGTTTTTATTTCTCACAAACCAAATTGATTTAACCCCAAAAGAAAAAAAATTCTATGCATGACAAAGATAAATGTTTTTTTACATAATATTTTGTATCCAATTATATGACATGGATATCCTAGTTCTCATGAATTATAACCGACCACATTTAGAAACAAGATTTGGGAGTTAACAACTGGCGTTAAGCTTAAAATATGATAGGAGTTGTTAATTCTAGCATTAAGATGTAATGCATGATCTTCGGACTCCACAAAGGTACAAAGGGGTTGGTTAATGTGCGTGCATGATGTATTAACACTGGTAATGTACGCTTTAATCGACAATGCATCAGTAATAATATGAGTTAAAAAAAAAAGGATCAAAGGCAGGTGTTGAGTTCTTAATGATGATTTTATTGTGTAGACAGCCATATCTGTTTTATTTTTATATGGGGGAATCCTTGCGTTTCATCTTGCTTGGATCATGTTGTTGTCGCTTATTATAGAGTCATTTGGACGTATGCAATTTTTATGAGGTGGTAAAATTTATTGTGCTAACATGTAGAATGAGCGCTTGTCAAGATCTAATAATTGGTGCTTTTTAGGTAAAATATTGATGTATAATGCACTACAAGAAGAACTTCCAACTTGTAAAAGGAGGGGGGGAGGGGGGAGGACTTTGTAAAATTATGTCAAGACACCAAAAGCAATAACTTCATGCGATCTGGCCCCTCCACTTTTTTTTCATTTTGGTTCAGCCCAAAAAATGCCACATCATGTGATTCAGCCTTTTTTATGTGATTCAGCCATTTACTCTATGTTAACTAAGCACAATGAGAGAGAAACAAATATAAAATTCAAAAATACCCTTATTTCCTCTTCTCTCTCTTCGTTCTCTCCAGATCTCAGTCTGATCCTCCTTCATCTTCTCCTCTCCTGCTCTCTCCTAACCCATTTTCCTTCCTCCTCTCTCCCTCTCTTCCTCCTTTTTCTCTCAGACACCCCGACATCTCCCGCCGCCACCACCGAACTTATGTACACACTCCGGCCATATTGTCGATCTGGGGGTATATATTACATAGAAAAAAAACTCAATATTATTTATTTTTTCTCTCACTAATTTTTCCCGCTCACTCTTTCTTTTCCCCCAAAAAGCAAAATAGGCCCAAATTTAGCCTGCAATGGCAACGACAATGACGAAACCCTCGAATTCGTCGAAGTTCTTGTTGGAGGATCTGTCAAATAACATATTGGTTTCCAACACTGAAGGTGAAGAATGAGGCGGAGGAGACAGTGTTGGAGGAGGATGACGAGGAGCTCGTATGTTAAGTCTAATAAAATTTGTAATTTCTGTTTGAACATCGTGGAAAGATGAAAATTTAAAGAAACACCGGCTAAATATGATTTTTTTTATATAATTTTTTATGTTAAGTTCAAATCCAAGTTGAAATATTAAGTCTAATGAGTTGGAAGTGAAGTTCAAGGGCTTGTATGCTAAGTTTATCGGGTTGAATAATAAATCCAAGGCATTGTATGTTAAGTCTATTGGGTTGAATAATAAGTCTAATTGTTGAATTTTAAGTGTAATGGATTATATGTTAAGTTCAATTTTATTCATGCTAAGTCCAGTTTGGTTTATGTTAAGTTCAATTTGACTCATGTTAAGTCTAATTCGGTTCATATTAAGTCTAATTTAGTTTATGTTAAGTCCAATTCGGTTCATGTTAAGTTCAATTTGATTCATGTTAAGTCTAATTCGGTTTATGTTAAGTCCAATTTAAATCGTGTTAAGTCTAATTTCATGTTAAGTCCAATTAAATTAGACTTGGAACAAGTTGAATTAGATTTAACATGAATTAAGTTGGACTTAACATGAAATTAGACTTAAAACAAATTGAATTAAAATTAACATGATTGAAATTTGACTTAAAAGAAATTTAACATGATTGAAATTTGACTTAAAAGGAATTAAATAAGACTTAACATGAATCAAATTGGACTTAACATAAAATTAGGCTTAAAATAAGTTGAAATAGACTTAACATGATTCATGTTAAGCCTAATTCAACTTATTTTTAGAAATAAAATAAGTTAAATTAGACATAACATGATTTAAATTAGACTTAAAAGGAATTAAATTAGACTTAACATGAATCAAACTAAACTTAACATGAATCAAATTGGACATAGTATGAAATTAAACTTAAAACAATTTGAATTAGACTTAACATGATTCAAGTTAAGTCTAATTCAACTTATGTTTAGACTTAAAACAAGTTGAATTAGACATGACATGGTTTAAATTAGACTTAAAAGGAATTAAATTAAACATAACATGATTTAAACTGGAGTTAACATGAAATTAGACTTAAAACAAGTTGAATTAAACTTAACATGATTTAAACTGGAGTTAACATGAAATTAGACTTAAAACAAGTTGAATTAAACTTAACATGATTTAAATTGGACTTAACATGAACCGAATTGGACTTAATATGAACCAGATTGGACTCAACATGAACCAAATTAGACTTAACATGATTTAAATTGGACTTAACATGAACCAAATTGGATTTAATATGAACCAAATTGGACTTAACATATAATCTATTATACTTAAAATTTAATAAATTAGACTTATTATTCAACTCAATAAGACTTTGTATACAAACTCTTGGACTTCATTTCCAACTCATTAGACTTAATGTTTCACCTTGGATTTAAAATTAACATCAAAAATCATCAAAAAATCATATTTAGCCGGCATTTCTTTAAATTTTTATCTTTCCACGATGTTCAAACAAAAATTACGAATTTTATTAACACACGAGCTCCTCCTCGTCCTCCTCCAACACCATCTCCTCCGTCTCGTACTTCACCTTCAGTGTCGAAGATCGATATGTTGTTTGACGGATCCTCTGGCGAAAACTTCGACAAATTCGAGGGTTTCGCAATTGTCATTGACGTTGCCGACCAAATTTGGGCTTGATTTGCTTTTGGGGGTAAGAAAGAGAGCGGGAAAAATTAGTGGGAGAAAAAATGAACCATATTGAGTTATTTATATGTAATATATACCCCCAAATCAACAATATGGCCGAAGAGTGCACCTAAGTTCGATGGTGGCAGAGGGGGGTGTCAGTGACTGAAAGAAAAAGGAGGAAGAGGGGGAGAGAAGAAAGGAGATGTGTTAGAAAAGAGGAGGAATGAGGAGCCGTGGCCACTAGATTTAGAGAGAAAAGAATAGAAGAGATGAGTGCATTTTTTATTTTATTTTTTTATTTTCTCTCTATGCTTAGTTGGTAGGGAATGATTACTAAAGAAGGGCTGCAGCAAATGGGAAAAAGTTAGAAGATCTGCAGCACATGAAGTTATTACTTTTGGGGTCTTGACACAATTTTCTTCAAGTTTTACATAGCCAGTCCAAACACGGTTGTAATATGTTAATCAAAGGGCGAGTTTAGTAACCCTTTAAAACTAAGTCTGCACTGAACACGACCCATTTTTGACTGTTTTCTTATTTGGAAAGAATTGGATTAAGATTGGCTCAGTTTTTATGAGCAAAATTTTGGTCAATAAACCAAATTTACTTTGGACTGTCACCACCTAGTGCTAAGTAGAACTAGTTTAGAATAAAATCAGGTTAGAATGGGTCATGATCCAATTCTGCCCAAACTTTAAAATATCTTCAACTTGAAACCTTCACATAGTTTGGCTTTGTTATCTTATTATGGTTATCTTACTATGAAGAACTACATTGCTATTTTTCCCCTAAAAACAACCATTAATTTTGGGTAATTATACACAAACCCCTTTCATTTTCAATTTATATATAAACTACCATTAAAGAATGTTTTTCTTCCAATCAACCACTAGAACCGACATATTTCTTCAAAAATCCAGTTCTACTCTTACAATAGTGAAAAATGCGGAGGAAAATCAGGGAGAAAATCCGTTACCACAAAATCTGGTAATTCATAAATCTCCTATTTTGGCAACAGAAAATCAGGCAGTTCTTCAGGAACTCTCATCGGATGGAAGTTCAGCATCTTTTTCAGAATATCTTAAAGATTTCCCTATTGATTTGGTCAAGCATTCTTGGAAAGGTCAATCAGTCTATTTGGAGAAAGAAACGTGGGACAAAATTTTCGGCGGGAATTCAGACAAATCCAATTCAAAACCATCTGACTCTGCTCTCCTGCCACAAACTAATGTTACTCCAACCATTCAATTATCCACGTCAGCGCCTCCTGGTTTTTCTAAGCGGCTAGCTTCTACCAAATCAGTTCGCTCAGCTAGAAAGGCAATTATCAGTCGTAAGCACAAGGGCTTTCTGAAGCATATTTCTTCTTCCAAATCCACTTCGAAAATTTCTAAAAAAGGTACGAAACATCTTCCTTCATCATCTTCTTCTGTTCAGATGCCTTTAAACGCAATGTGTGATAATGATATTGAGGAAATAGCTGCTAACTGCGGGATTAACTTAAATGATGACTCCATAGTTGCTTTGAAAGGAAAAGAACTGGTCAGGTCAACATCAGGTTGTTAAGATCAGTTTTAAGGTTCTTTACAGGAGGTGTGATATCATATATTTATCTTATGAAAATTGTTTCTTGGAATGTGAGAGGTTTAAATGACCCAAATAAGAGGAGTCTGGTTAAAGAACTCATTCTCCGACATTCTATTGACATTATTTGTCTTCAAGAATCCAAGCTTTTCAGACCGTCTGCTAGGGTCCTTCGTTCTTTGGGTGGTAATAGGATACCACATTGGTGTATTCTAGATTCTTCCGACTCCAGGGGTGGTGTTTTGATCGGATGGTCTAATTCATTTAATCTCATTCACTCAAAAGTTGGTATTTTCTCTGTTTCAGTATCATTGACACATTCATTTTCAGCTTGGTCCTTCACTATCTCGTCTGTTTATGCTCCTATTGATAGAGATGATAAGGACGTATGCTGGTGGGAGCTTTCAAGACTACGTCAAATTTTTGATGGACCATGGGTTATCTGTGGCGATTTTAATGCTACTCTATATTCAGAAGAAAGGAATGGCAGAATGGGGTCTCTTAGGGATATCATCTCTTTCAGAAAATTTGTTTCATCTACATCTCTTATTGATCTTCCACTTTCTGGTCGTTCTTTCACTTGGTCTAATAAACGACAAAACCCTGCTATGGCAAGACTGGATAGATTTCTGGTATGTGCAGAATGGGATAGAGTTCATCCCTTAAGCCTTCAATATTCTCCTCCTTTCGTAGGCTCTGATCATTGCCCGTTAATTCTAGATAGTGGTGGTGTCAAACCTAGTCCACCCTCTTTCCGCTTTGAAAAAAGTTGGTTCCATAATCAAACTTTTATTCCTTATATTCAAGATTCATGGAAATCTTTTATATGTGAAGGAAATCCAGCTGATATCTTCATTAGAAAGCTATATCTTTTAAAGAGGAGAATAAAGTGGTGGAGAAGAAATATCTATGGTTCATTAATTTCTAGAAAAAACATGTTGCTAGCCAAAATAAATTCCTTGGACTTAATTGAAGAACAGAGACCCTTATCACTATCAGAGTTATCTGATAAGAATTCTTTTCAATCTCAATTTTCTTCTATCATTCAGGAGGAGGAATCATACTGGTCACAAAGATCCCGTATTCAATGGCTCAAAGAAGGAGATGCTAATACATCATTTTTTCATAAGTCAGCTTCTTTTCACAAAAAATCAAACCATATAGTCTCTATAGACCATATGGGTTCTGAAATTTCTGATTCTGTAGCAATATCTAAGGCTTTCCATGATTATTACTCTCAACTTTTTGGCCAGAAGCATGACAGCAAGATGTCTATTAATTGGACTCACTTATATCCTAATCCAAATCAAAATCTTACAGCCCTTGAAGCACCTTTTTTTGAATCAGAAGTAAAACATGCAGTTTTCAACATGAATCCAAACAAAGCACCTGGACCAGATGGATTTTCTCTTTTGTTCTACCAATCTTTCTGGGATCTTATCAAAAATGATCTTGTTGATCTTATGAATTTCTTTGGTCAAAACCCATCATCCCTTCATAGAGTTAATAAAGTCCTCATTACTCTCATTCCAAAATCTAAGGGATGTCCTACAGTTAAAGACTTTAGACCGATCAGTTTGATAAACTGTATCTTTAAAATCTTTACAAAAATCTTAGCATCAAGATTATCTCCTCTTTTAAAGGATCTCATTTCTCCTACTCAGTCTGCTTTCCAAACAGGAAGATCTACACTTGACTCGATCCTCATTGCTAATGAGATGATTCATTTTTGTTCTAAGAGAAAAAAGGAAGTAGCCATGATCAAAATTGACTTTGCCAAAGCTTTTGACTCTATCAATTGGAATTTTCTAATCAATTTGCTCAAAGCTAGAGGGTTTGGTGACAAATGGTGCTCATGGATTTATCATATTATTTCCTCTTCTAGCTGTGCTGTTCTTGTCAACGGATCTCCATCAAAATTTTTTAAATGCACAAGAGGTCTGAAACAAGGAGATCCCCTATCTCCTCTGTTGTTCAACATTGCAGTTGATGTCTTAAATAAAATGATCATGTGTAATGTGGATGAGGGGTCATTAGCTAGCCTGCGCATTAAAGAGCCCTTGAATCACATTAGAAGTCTTCAATTTGCAGACGATACTTTAATTTTTATCAAAAGTTCTTTCAAAGACATATCTGTTCTCAAAACAATTCTTTACATCTTTGAAGACATCTCAGGATTGGGCATAAATTTTGCAAAATCATCTATGGTTTATTTTGGAAATATTTTCAACAGAGGAGATTATCTATCTTCATCTCTTAATTGCAAATTAGATTCTCTTCCAATCAAATATCTTGGTTTACCTTTGAAAGGTGGCACATTATCTAAATCTGATTGGCAACCTTTGTTGGACAATTTACATCGTAAGCTTGCTTCTTGGAAGAGCAATTGCTTATCGATGGGAGGAAAATTGGTCTTATTAAACTCGGTTCTCTCCTCCATCCCATTATATTTCATGTCTTTTTACAAACTCCCAAAATGGCTGATTAGAGACATTGACAAAATTAGAAAGAACTTCCTCTGGACTGGTAAAAAAGATTCGAAACCTTTCAAATGTCTGGTTAATTGGAAAAAAGTCTGTTTACGCAAATCAGAAGGGGGTCTGGGTGTGAAAGATCTCAAAATTTTTAATATATCTCTTCTATCTAAATGGTTATGGAAGTGTTTTGATAAAGAATCTTTCATAGGAGCTTTTCTTCATCATCTCTACATCAGTAAGGATTCTTTTTTGCAATTAGCTAATTGGAAGATCGGCAATTCTCAATTCTGGAATAATATCATCTCAAACAAAGAAGCTTTTCTTCATCTCCTTTCATGGTCTCTTGGCTCAGGTGACAAAATTAGATTTTGGGAGGACAAATGGATTGCCTCCAACAGTCTATCAAGTTTATATCCATCTCTATACAGCTTAACCTTATCCAAGAATGTCTCCATTCATAGTCAAGGCATCTATCATAATAATTTATGGTATTGGCATCCTCTGTTGAAAAGAAGTATTTCGGCTGAATCTCAACATGCTAAACTTGAGCTCCTCAATCTTATTAACCTACAAAGAATTACAAATCAGTTAGATATTCCAAGGTGGTCTCTTACTTCAAATGGCTCATTCACTGTTAAATCTTTTTATGATTTCCTATCATCCAGAGGTATCAAATATGCTTTTGCCAAAGTTACATGGAATTCCATTTTACCCAGCAAAATACAAATTTTCACTTGGCTCTTATCCCTAAACCGCCTACAAACCAAAGATAATCTAATAAAGAAAGGATGGCAAGGAGATACAACCTGTGTTCTATGTGGTGCACACTCTGAAACTAAAAACCACCTCTTCTTCTCATGCAATACAACTATGAAAGTCTGGCGGCATTTTGCAAACTATTTGTTACCTTTTATTTGGCCGACATCTCTTGAGGATCTTCTGCTATCTGTTGCATCTCTAAAGAATTTGAATGGTCTCATATGGCGCAATATTTTTTTCTGCAACTTGTTGGATTATATGGACTTCAAGAAATAAGTTTATCTTTGAACAGAAAACTTTTTCTGCTGAATCAATTATTAACAACTCAATTCTTGCTTTGCATGCATGGGCAGAATCAGGAAGAAAGAAGGAAGCTTTACAGTTGGCAAAAGTGTTCGCAACCAAACCAATACCTCGCTGCAACAGTTAAAAAACTTGGGATTTTTCTGTATGTTGTAAATATAACTTTTGGTGGTGTGTTTTCTGTTGCTTAATTGATCTATAGAAAATTTAATTTCTTTTCTCTATATGTATGGCCGGCTTTGGTTCTCCTCTATATCCATGTCAACGATGAATGACGGCAAGGCCCTCTCTTCATCTTCATGGATGTTTGGGAGAAGAAGGTTATACATCAATAGTTAAGAGGAATTAAGTTTTCTATCTATCAATTGATGGATACAGTTCGTATCCATATTTTGTAAAAATACTTTTGTTTATTTTAATGAACAGGGTCCAACCCTTGTTTTTCAGTCAAAAAATAGTTACATTGTTTGCACGTGCTTCTCCCCCGCCCAACCCCTTACCTGACTTTTACTATGATTCCACCTAAATAAAACCAAAAAAAAAAATTAAAGAATGCATTAAATCTCCTTCCTCCCTTTCTCTCTCTCTCTCTCTCGTTTTGAGTTCAGGCTTGATCCTCACCTAACCATCAAACCCTAATTTCATTAAATTACTTTCAAAGAAGAAGAAATATTATCTACTTTTGGAGAAACGTCTCAAATTTAACACTCCCATAAAAGTTATCGGCTGATGCTTGTTCTTCTTCTAGCCATGGCAAGTTGATAAAAACAACACTAGAAGGGCATGCCAATAGAGATTACCAGCTAATAGATAAGAAAAAAATGAAGGGGGAGAGGAATTTGGGGGTGGGGATCCCGACCGCAACATCGTCTTCAAACCTTCCTCATTCAAAACTCTGTGGTTGTTCTTTTAAGGTTAAGTTCGATGGGTGTAAAAAGCTAACGACTATGTTGGGTCGGCCCACAACTCATTCTGAATCAGCCCATTTTTGATCGGGTTTGATCTAGCCCTCTAGAATGCGGGCTGGGTTTGGCTCGGCTCAATCTCAGAGTGAGCTGGGTACGGGTCTATTTCTTAAACCCAAGCCCAAACTCGGACCCGGCCAGCAAACCCAGCCCAACGCAAATCGAACTTGGGCCCAGACCAAGCCCGAAACCTAACTCGCATCTAATCTCCATAATGACATTAATTTTTAGTAAAGTAAATTAGTTATTAGTAACTAACTAACTATTAGTGGGTATTTAGTAATCTAAAAAATAATATCAAAGTTAAACGCGTATGTTTTTAAGCACAAAATTAATAGGGCGGGTCCAAAACCTTCCTCCAAATGCAACAAAATCGCTATCAATTGGTTAGAATTCATCTAAATCAAAAGTCAAGAAATAAAAGAATGAAAAGAAAAGAAAAGGAAAAGTAATGGGTCGGGATGACAAACCCGGCTCGACTCGAATGGGCCAATTCATTAGGCCAAATTAAGTTGTGTTCCCAACTCGAATACCCAAACTTTAGTTCGAACCAAATCCAAGATTGGCCCAGATTGACCTAGCTAGATCAGATCGAAACTGGCGCCAATGTTGGCCCAGCCCAGCCCTGGGTTAAGATATAATTTAGGGTTTGATTAAAGGCTGGATAAGATTAGAATCAAGGTAAAACAAGGGAGTTAGGTATGGGTATAATTGGATTTTAAGTTAAATATGTAGGTCCAGGTGATTGATTAGAAGAAAAGAGCAATTTAAAGATGGTTTACATATAAATTGAAAATAAAAACAATTTGCATAGATTTACCCTAATTAAAGGTGGTTTCCAAGGAAAAACTATATTACATTAAAAATATCTTCAACCTGAAACCTTCATTTACTTTGGCCTACAGTCAAAATTATATTACCCTTATGAACAAACCATGAATCGCTTCTATGGTTTTAAAGTTATACCCGATACTCTTTTGATAGGTTATGCATGGGTTAATTTTAGAAAACCCTTCTCAAAAATAAATCCTTGTTAACTCTAGGAAACCGCCGTCAATTTTGAGTGTGTTGCAATTAACCCACCCTCAACTTTCAGAATACCTCTAAACCTCACTTAAGTGTGGGGTGTCTCACAAAACCCCCCTCAACTTCACAATTTTTTCAAATAAAGGCCCATAATATCATTAATTCAAAATGCACAATACCAAAATGCCCTTGGCTAAAGAGAAACTCATGTGAGTTCAAAAAACCAACCCAATTAAAACATTAGACTTCTATTCGATGGTTTTTTTAGGGGAAAATAAATCTTCAAAAAAATCAATTATTCCATACATTAGAAACACAAAGAATTACAAAATAAAAGAAGTTTATTGTTTTAGAAAATAAAGAAAAAATTGGTTTCCCACATAAACCTACCAGTTAGGGCTACGCATGGTTCGGTCCAAACCGAAAAAACCGACCGAACCGACCCGACCCGACTCGGAAAAATCGGTTTTATGAGTAGGGCGGTTCAGGTCGGTTTGAAAATTTTTCAACCCGAACCGATCCAAATCGACCCGAACCGACCGAATATAGTGCAATACTACCCATTCTAATCTCAAACCCTACCCGACCTGTCCCCAAAGAGTCAAAGACTCAAACCTAAACTCATTTTCTGAATCATTATGGGTTAAAAACAATATCATTATATCAGTATTTAATATTTCATAATCTCCTACTTTATTGATATCTTTTTTTCTTTAACACAGTTTGTTGTTTGATAAGAAGTTTGATGAAGTTAGAACCGAACAAACCGAACCGAACCGACTTGCAACAGTTCGGTTCGGTTTTGAATTATAGGCGGTTCGGTTCGGTTGTTCAAATATTGGTAAAAACCGAACCGAACCGAGCGTTGCACACCCCTACTACCAATGGATATGGAGGGAAAATAAGAGGAGGATAAAATAGGAGGTATTTTTAACCAAAAAAATTTAAAGAGGAACACCATGGTAAAAAAAATTTGGTGTTGTGTGTAACATGGTCATTTTAAATCATGTGTTCCTATATATTTAATTATATTAGTTTAGGGGTTAAAATGAGAAAAATTGAGGAAGGATGAGTCATATTTTGAAAGTTATGGGGGTTATATATGATAATCCTAAAATTGAGCGGGGTTTTCTGGGACAACCCCCATACTTGAGGGGTTTTTTAAAAAAATTAACCCTTCATGCATATTCTAATAGTAACACCTGATCCTTTTTTGGCAGTGTAAATAATCATATTGACAACGTTATCTAAATTAGTATTTATTTGATGAAAGCATCTCTATCCCTGACTTGCTAAACATATTTCTAAGCCAATCCAGACTCATATCCCTAACGTTACTGTATTTCTATTATTAACTGTCTCAAATCATACGTTCATAATCCATGTAAGAGCAGGCTCATCATTATTAACTTAATAATGCTTTTAATCCGGTCTCCAATCATCATCCTCGTTCCTAAGATACTCCAAAACAAAAGAACAAATCCAGTGTTGAGTTTCCAATAGATGCAAGGAGTGGAAATTAAAGTATTTCAGAGTTCTTTAATGTGAAATTCAAGTAGCAAACAATTAAAACCAGAAAATAAAGAGATAAATCACCTAAGTTCAAAAAGGAGAAAACAAAAATGGTAAATGATAAATGCATCAGCCCTGCTTCCTAATTTAACAGTACGCAAGCATACAGTTCATTGGGAAGAAGTAACAGGTACCTCAACAGTTATACGATCCAAATAACAGTAGTTGCAGTTTCTTCTAAGCTCGGGAAAGGTATCTGATTTCCTATTTTAGACAAATATTATTAATAAATTGATTCAAAAAACAACCAAGGCAACTGTTGTCCTCTCTAAAAGACATGGGAAGCAAAATGAGAGGTAATCGAGCTGAATTTTGTGCACAATAACATTAAGCAGCCGCTACACTGAATTTTCTAATTGATGAAATACCTAGCACGCAGTACTCAACAAAATCTACTACAAATGAATACATGCAGAACAAGAGGTTGATTTTCACTCATTTCAACCATTAGGGATCATTCTACCATTATAACTCAAGTTAAAGCTATCGAAGTTTGCATAAAAACCGAACTATGCAACATTGAGAACAAATAATAATCATGATGATGATTTTGATGCTGCTGCTGCTACTACATTAGAAATCAGAATAACACAGTTAAATTATGTCATTTAAATACGAGAAATAGACTCTTGAATCCCTGCTTCAATTAGCTAACAGACGGTACAATCACAAAGCAACTCCCACACCCATGAACTACAAGAATAAACATCGCAAAGGAGCCGAAACTCAAGGAACATACCTTCACTTAGGGTAGGATTATCTTATAGAAAATTATATTCTTCAACCCAGTTTTGTTGAGGGCTATCATCCGCTAAGCTAATCTCTATAAGATCCTTCATAGTTTCTTAAAATCTACTTTTCTTAGGCTCATCTCTAGTCCCCCTTTCATCATTAAGGGCATGTTTTGCTTGTTTTCCAAAAATATATACTAGGAAACATGTTTGCTTTACCTAGGCCTGTCCAAAAAGCCCGCCGTC
>NC_033797.1:16786471-16799504 GCF_001876935.1 Asparagus officinalis
TAATGTATATATAATATATTTATATATATGTGTGTGCGTGTGTGTGTGTATATATATACTCTCTTATATATGTATAATATATGTATAAGTATATTCTCTCTTATATAAGTATATATATGTATAAGTATACTCTCTTATATATATATACTCTATCTCTCTCTTAATATATAACTATACTCTCTCTTATATATGTATAAGTATATATAAGTATACTCTCTTATATAAGTATATATATGTATAAGTACTCTCTGACTCTCTTATATATGTATGAGTATAAATATATATAAGTATACTCTCTCTTATATAAGTATATATATGTATAAGTATACTCTCTTATATATATATACTCTATCTCTCTCTTAATATATAACTATACTCTCTCTTATATATGTATAAGTATATATAAGTATACTCTCTTATATAAGTATATATATGTATAAGTACTCTCTGACTCTCTTATATATGTATGAGTATAAATATATATAAGTATACTCTCTCTTATATATGTATAAGTATATATAAATATACAGTATATACTCTCTCTTATATATGTATAATATAATATGTGTATATATAGAGAGAGAGAGATTAATGGGTATCCTTGTCAAGGAGGGGATTTCCCTCCTTGACGCCTATATGACACAATCTCCACCATCCTCATAGAGTAGGAGTGAGAGTATGAGTTGGTGGAGATTGTGCCACATTATATAGACAAGATTCCTATCAACTTAAGTGATAAGAATAGTTATCCCAAATTTCTATCCACACACATATAATATATACAAAAAGTCACTTCTAACATGAGCAATAGGATCTCGCTAGGAAACATCTAATAATGGTTAAGAAGTTTGGTTGGATGTCGAGGTTAAGTTGACACAGAGTTTTCTTGCTATGCTAATTATATAGTAGAGAGAAAAATGAATGGGTATAGCTTTGTACGCCTTCAAGCATTAAATTTATGCTTGACGATTACCTGAGGTGGCATAAATAACCAAGTCCACAAATCATCTAATGATGGGAGACCATATTTGCCATCAGGTTTGGAGAGTGTAACTAGGATATCAACATTTGAAATCAGTGGAGGGGATTGTGTCCACCTCACTAACGCAAAGTACACAAATTTTTTTTATACTTGGTATACTAAGCATTACTTACTTTTTCTCATGATATAATAGGTAATCTATAATAAATCATATAGTAGATTATAACGGATTAAGTTGAATAATATATATATATATATATATTGATACTTACTATTGTATAATACAGGGGGTAACTAGTTTTTCCTAACAAAAGGTGCACCACAATTAGAATTTCACACCTAAGGACTCAGCTAAAATCCGTTATTCCTAAAATTTTTTTTGATCCGCTCTGTTAAACTTGAATCTATGTCTTCTTAGAAACGCCAACATCAGAGCTATCGCAGTCATTTGGGTTAACCCGTCGTGTTTATTGACCATAGTCCGTTGATAGAGCCGTGCAGAAAGAGTTCTATCATGTCAAAACGTTTAAAATTCCACGGTGGAGGGTGGTGCAAGTGTCCACAAAAACACGATTGGGTTTACCCCAAAATTGTGTGTTTCGGTTTAAAAACGTTAGATCAAGTTCACGAAGCCGGGATCACAAAAAAAAATTAGGGAATGATTGTGAATTTTAGACTGTGTCCTTAGGTGGAATGCTAAGGTGATTCAAATTAGAAAAACATTTCTCCATATATAATATAAATATATTATATATAATTATATATAATTATTAATGGGTATCCTTGTCATAGGAGGGGATTTCCTCCTATGACGCCTCTAAAATCACATGATTGAGCGACATTGTGGATGATCCGCTCCGTTGAACTTGATTTACATATTCTAAAACCCCAACACACCAAGTTTGGGGTGAACCCGTCGTCGTTTGACCCTTCATCCACTCGTATCAATTTTAACGGTTTTGAATGAATAGAACTTTTCACATGGCTCGATGGAGGGTCAAACGACGACGGATTCACCCCAAACTTGGTGTGTTGGGGTTTTAGAATATGTAGATCAAGTTCAACGGAGCGGATCATCCACAATGTCGCTCAATCATGTGATTTTAGAGGCGTCATAGGAGGAAATCCCCTCCTATGACAAGGATACCCATTAATCTCTCTCTCTCTCTCTCACCACTCTTAATTAAAATATAACATTAACATATATATATATATATATATATATATATAGAGAGAGAGAGAGAGAGAGATATTAATGGGTATCCTTGTCATAGGAGGGGATTTCCTCCTTGACGCCTCTAAAATCACATGATTGAGCGACATTGTGGATGATCCGCTCCGTTGAACTTGATCTACATATTCTAAAACCCCAACACACCAAGTTTGGGGTGAATCCGTCATCGTTTTATCCTCCATCGAGCCATGTGAAAAGTTCTATTCATTCAAAACCGTTAAAATTGATACGAGTGGATGAAGGGTCAAACGACGACGGGTTCACCCCAAACTTGGTGTGTTGGGGTTTTAGAATATGTAGATCAAGTTCAACGGAGCGGATCATCCATAATGTCGCTCAATCATGTAATTTTAGAGACGTCATAGGAGGAAATCCCCTCCTATGACAAGGATACCCATTAATCTATATATATATATATATATATATTTTATGTATAATACAATTTGTTTATGTAATTTCTATAAGTATTTACAATTTGTTTATGTATAATATATATATGTGTGTGTGTGTGTATATATATATACATATACATATATTGAATGACATGAATACTTTGGGCTACATAGTCTAGTGGTAATATTTAAGAGTTTGTAGAGGTGGTTAGTGGTTCAAATCCTAGCCACAACATATATATTTAGAGGTCTTTGATTGGGTCTTAAGCTCTTTGAATTCTACAATTATGTTTAATTTTATTTGTTTCTATAAATTCTACAATTATTTTATATTATTTTATCATTTTAATTTTTATAATTTTTTATATTTGTAAATTACATAATTGCAATTGATTAATAATATAATTTTTTATCAAAATTGTGTTTATTTTTTGTTGTCTTCTTGAAAAATTAAAAATAATAATAAAAAACAAAGAAAACCCGGACCGGCCTGGAGCCCGGCCTACTCAGGCCCGGGCTCGAACCCGACCTGGGGCAACCGGGCCTGGTTCCGAGCTTCGGTTTTGCCCGGCCCGGCCCCGATTTTCCGAACCGGGTCGGCCCCGATGGACAGGCCTAGCTTTACCTTTTTGTTGTTTCCTTTACTTTCATGGAAAAGTGTTCTTTGTGCTTGTTTTCTCAAAAAAACATGAGGTATAAGTAATTTCCCCCCACTTACTTTAATTCGGTTCAACTTGAAAAAGGAAGAAATCAATTGATGTGTAAATAGATTCCCTTATTTTCTATTGTTCGGCTCAAACTAAAAGAAGAAAAGAAAACCATGGTTGTGGTCACATTGGTCTGCATACCATCCATATAGGACAAAATTGTTGTCAACATAAATTGAAAGGTAAACATATCCACCACACAAAAAGTACTTGGAACGGTACACCCAACAACTATTTTAGGTAGTAATTTGCAAGAAGATTAAAGATTTGAGGGACTAACTTCAAAATATGAACATTTAAGGGCATATTTTCAAAACGTTTAAAGATTTGCAGGACTAATTTTAAATTTGAGGTAGTAATTTGCAAGATGTTTCAAGATTTGAGGGACAGATCCCTTCATTGGTACAACTGAGAGAATAGCCATCTCGCCCAAATATAAGCTTAATATTATCAATTGTTCATCAAATTTCTACCGCAAACAGAATTCTTCAGGCTTGCAATGTAGATTAATCGAGAAATTAAATCCACAAAATTAACAAACAAAAAAGAAATGATAGCAACACCAAACTAATAATATAATAATATAATTCCATAAAAAATAATAACACAATAACTACAAGAACCAATCATTCATCAAACATTATTAAGATGGCAATAAAGGATATAGCATATAAATCAAACACATCAAGCCCTAAAACGAACGAAAATGGACCTGAAAGAGATCAGGATCTCGTTGCCAACGCAGTCGACCTCGATCATACCAAGAATCAGCTTTGATTGCTTGGCAACTGCCCTCCTCGATCTCTAATTCGACACCATCGGAGCTTCTGAGCTTGATCATATTCTTCGATTTGTAGTTGTCGGAGCTTCTGATATTGATCACCTTCATTGAACCGGCGATGGATTTCATTGAGAAAGGGAGAAGAGGGTGAAAGTAAACCCTAGGAGAAATGAGAGGGCAAACTGCGAGAAACCCAAAAAACACCCAGTTTTTTTTTATTGTTCTTAATCGGTTTTCTGCCCATTTCGGAGGTTTTTAGGCTGAAAACCGATTATCTTTTATGAGTGACGTGGCAGGGGTTTTCCTCCACTATTTCCTTTTTTTCATTTAGCGAGATGAGGAAATTTGACAATTTTCTGGGGGTTTCCTTCACTGTCAGATTTCTTTTTTGAGGAACCAGACAGGCCCTAATCATTATATTCTCATTTCTTCTAATATTTAATGGTCTCCATTGCACATAACCAAACCATCTCAAACAACGGCAGAGAATAAGGAATATAAGATCATCTCAGACGACAACAGCGAATAAGGAATACAAAATAGCATCCTAAAAAAACAATTAAAAGAGACGATGTAATAGGATAACAAACAATGTAAGGAATTGCCAGGGTTGCTTTTGACAGGTCAATACCAGATATGCAAGAACTCTACCATAAAGGCAACACTGGCAAGGTTGCTGCTGAACTTAAAGACCAATATGTGAAGAAAAGTAGACAACCGGAGAAAACATAGGTTCACAAGGAGGCTAATGAAATATTAACATATTGGACTTTTTAAGATTTCTTGTCATACTAAGCGAAAGCAGAACATAAGATTTTTCCACACACTACATCAATAGTAGCATCATATGAGTAGAAAACCATAAAGTGTTAAAAGTTATCTAACAAAGCAGTCTGTCTTAATTACAATAATTCCTTCGGTACTAAATATAGTAATCACACGCAAAGCCTTTTAAATGATGCTCTTCAATATTAAGAATAAGTTAACCATTTGAGCACCATACCTTCAAAGAGAAGAAGAAGATAGAGTTCGCTTCCCTCGGCACTTGGCCAGGACAAAGATCCCCCAGTATCCTGACTGCTTGTCTGAAACAGAGGATGGCGACAGCATGTGCTGCATCTGCCAAGAAAATTATGTAGCCATTTTTGTCAGAAAATTTGAATGAAGAAAAAAGTTAAAAAGGAAGAAATGTGCAATGAAACAGGAATAATTGAGTGTTCGAATACAAACCTCCATCACCCTAATTGGAGGGCTTATATCACAATTGCAAGTGTCATCTTTCTTCCCCCTGCAGCTGAATTTGCAGATTTCAATTCTGAAGCCAAGCACGGCTTGACTTTATCTTTAATCATATGTCTTCTTGCATCGAAACATCAAGAAACATCAAGAAGCATCAAAAGATAACCGAGAAAGCCAGAGATTGCTGAGTGAGTTCAATGTGCAGTAGTGCATCCAATCTCGGTCCTAGTATGCCTGCAATCACCCTGCCAACATACAAGAAAGCCTCAAACGAGGCAGCCCGCAGTTTTAAGCTCATAGTTCGCGCTGGCAGGTGCAGGCATGCCCAAGCCCCTCAACGGGGCCGAGCTAACCCAAAACTCGCTTCAGATTGCTGTTGATGAGTCTAAAAAAAATAAGACAAAAGAATCCAAAATTCAGTAGAAGTAAATAAGAAGTTGACTATCAAAAAATATAATTTCATTGATGTTAACTTGCACTGAAAAATGTGAAACTCAGTACAAAACATATGCATATTATTTGTACAACTAGATAAGTGAAAATACCCTGGTTTAAGTATGATCTAATCCAAGAAAAAACAAGTCAGGTGGACTTTAACAAAACGATCTCCTAAGGAAGCCAAACGCCCAAAATATCTGTCCACGATATTAGACAATCTGAAATTACTGTGCACATCAATGCACAGATCGATTGTTTCTGTCATATTCTTTAAGAACAAGAAAGGGTTTGCACCCCCACTAGTGTAGAAATAGAAGCAGCAGAAACAGCTATCCAAAATAGGCTTCTATCTGAGGCTTTTCGAAACATGGAAATAGATAATCTTATATGGATGACGATTACACTTGAGGACAGTAAACACACAGGTAGCCCAAACATGGGAACAGATAATATTACATGGACAATTAATTGCATTTGTGGACACTTCATAATAATACTTAGCAATCATCCAGTTATGTGATAGCATTATAGGGCTACTGGTTATATTGAAAATCTCAGGTATATAATATATAGGTAGTGGTATTGATCAATTTTATAAAACAGTCCACCAACCATTTAAGCAGATTATATTTCATGTCACCTTTTAGGTATCGGTCAAATCCTTCAATACAACAGGTATGTGCCCAAGAGAGCTCAGGATGAGGAAATGGCAGTAAACAATCATTGACAACCTACTATGTTGCATGGATACGGGTACGAGTACGGATACCAGTACGGGTACGGTATGGGACATGGCAAATTTGTAAAAGATAGGATACGGAGACACGGCTATATAAATATTTATACACGTATAATATATATTGGAACTAATAATTTACATGGTAACAAGGATGAGAATTAAATTTATGTTCCTTTATCATGTGGATTATAAATTATAAAATCACTAGTTTTTGAACTAGACATCCAAACAACCCTTCAAATCATAATTTGGGACCTGACCGGTGTCTAACAGTTTTCAAGAAGTGAATGTCAATTGTATTATGTCCAAAAAATGCATGACAACCATTTTAAAGTAGAACATGTATCGTATAATTGAGTACAACCGCGCATAAATGTATGCACATATGCAAGGAGTGTCCAAGGAAGTTTTGAGTACGGGTACAGGTACGGACACGTGTCTAGTACGGGTACGGCTTCAAATTAGAAGTACCCAGATAACACAGACAACCTAGAAAATCTCTGTAACAAAAGAAATTCAAAATCAAAATGCACTCAATTATAGATATAGACGGCTAAGTCATGTCTGGATTGGGTGCCCTTTATATCCAACTCTTAAGCAGATCAAGTAGCCATGCCATGTGCATACATGAGCTTCTGCAGACTGCATGATACCGACACATGTAGCATTTTAACTGGATAATCTATGTTGCATGGGCAGGGGTACAGGGGTGGGTACTGCTACGGGAATGGGACAAGTCAAATTTGTAAAAGTTAGGGCACAGAGACATTACTATAAATATGTATGTTATGTATATTTATATGTATTAAAATTATTAATTTACATAAGATCAATATTATTTTGTTCATTTACATGAGATCAATACATTAGAAATAGATATGAAGTGTATTATATACATCCAAGAAGCGTTTGATTTAGTGTGTATAATTGAGTACACGCTTGAAAAAACATATGCATATGTTCAAGGAATATCTAAGAATTTTGGGTACAGATACGGGAATGGGTACATGTCGGGTACGGCTTCCAAATAGAAGTACCCAGGTAACATGGCTGGATATGTTTTATATTTTGGGTTTGGACAATAGGATATGTATTGTCATAGTCTAAACAGATTAAAATTGTAATTAGAAGAAATTTAATGGGCAGGGAACATCAAAAAATGACAAACAAGCTACATTGCAAAAAATGGAAAACATGTAAATTTTGGAAACGAACATAAGGCAACCATGACAATTAACACCTTATGCATGAAGATCTGAACCAAACAAATAATGTGTGCATCTACCTGTGCAAAAAGCTGAACATGCTCATGTGGATGGACAAATGAAACGCCAGGACGCAGTGGGAGAGAATATTGGGATGGATGCATATACACTGATGACCCAGGATGAGAGCCAACACGACTTGGATTGAAGGATGCCATCATACCATCAGGACCATAGCCAACTGGAGAAGGTGCTGATTGTACAGCTTGTCCAGGCCAAGGTCCACGCATTTGTTGAGGGACAGACCGAGGTGGTGGTTCAATGGAAATTTGAGGCCTAGGACCTGAACCAAGCTGTGGAAATTCTGTATTGTAATTTACTGCAGGTGAAAATAGTGGTTGCATAGTGTATGGTCCTCCGCTAAATCCAAAGCCCGGATCAAATCTTTGCATGTATCTGATACAGATAATGTGATGAGGTTTAGATGCAATTATTATACAAGCCAGAATGCTAAATGTGATCCATATATCTAGAAATATTATGAAAAAAAATTGTAACCGTATTGGAGGATTAAAAGAAAGAAAATCCATAATAAAACAGATCACTATGGAGAACTAACTAGACAGCAGTAGCAACAACTGTATGGAACTTCCTAGTAACAAACTACTTGTGGTCGCCAAAAACCAGGAATATGCAAGTACTGCAACTGCCTTAGGCCCTTAGTGCCTTATAATTGTGAATATCATCCAAAACAATGTGAGCTCCTTGACAGAAAATCAGTCGTATGTACCTTTCCCATTAGGAAAAGAGAATAAAATATAGGGTAATTATTATGAAAACCCCTTCAGGTTTGACACTATTATGAAACACCCTAACGTTAATTTTTTCATTAGAAAAAACACTGTTGTTTTAAAAAACAGTTAAAACCTATTTAATGTCTACATTTTTCTCTAAAATACCACTCAATAAAGCTCTTCTTCTTCCTCAAACTATTGCAAAACCACCTCCCCTCTCTTCACATGACACCCAAGTAAACACGACCATTAACAAAAAGAAAATTAATAGAAGATCAATGCAATCTCTTCAACCCTTTGATTTTAGCCTCTATTTGGTGTGACATCCAATTTCTAATCTATGCCTTGCCTCTGGGAGAAAGGGAAAGCATGTTAAGAGGAAGAAAAAGAGGGTAGCTTTAGAATAAAAATAGGTCTTAACAGTTTTATAATCAGCAAGGTGTTTCAGAATGAAAAAATAACACTAGGGGTTTCATAATAAATTGTCAACCCTAAAGGCGGTTTCATAATAATTACCCTAAAATCTATGATGCCAAGAATGTCCTGATAATACCAAATTGGTACGACAACCTCCATAACACAAAATAGAATATTCATACATGTTTCAACATGTCGTAGAACATAACATGTCATCAGAATAACAAAAGGTGAATGTGATGTCAAATTTTCAGACCAGGTAAATGATAGAAGATAGATCATTAATTATAAAATGAATGGTAGCAAAGAACAAACAAACAAAGGCCTCAAAAAACATGCCTGTCATAATTCCTATCAAAATCTGGATCCTTGCGCTCCACCTCACGATCACGGAAGATCGCGACTCTATTACTTGCCCTGTATCTGCTAACAACTGGCTCTTTATCTGTTTTGTTTCTGTTCAACCTATTGCTACCTGAAGCAGACCCATTCAAAGTCCTTCCAGAATTATTTTCAGGCCGTTCAAAAGAAAATCGTTCATCAGGCCTAGGCATCATCATGGAGCAGTGCTGGAAACTGTCATCCACAAAGGAGTCAACTTCTGACTTGCCTATGGTACCACTACTACTGCTACTGCTATTGCTAAATATACGTGCACGTGCCCTGTTATAGTCTTCTTTCCTTTCTTCAACACTTTTAACATGATTAATCTTGGAAGAATGGGAACTTGAATTGCTAATATTTTGTGAACCCTTCTGTGGCCTCTGTTTGATTGCTACTTTAACTGCAACATTACCATCCTCATTTGGGAGATTGACAGGAATATCTGCAAGACGAATCATAGGGAAACGAGTCTCGGAAGTTTTCTGAAGCACAATACGTGAGCCAGATCCATCAGGCATGCTATTATCTGGTAGAGCCAATGACTGTAGGCCATAGTGCTGGGCTATGCGATGTGCTGCTAATCGAAGATAGGAGGTAGGAAGTGCCTGAAATTCCAACTGCTGTTGAGTAGGGTTGCGCAGAAACTTCTCAACATCTTGCTCCATCCTCAGAACTGTAGAGATAAATGTCAATATATTTGCACACGAAAGGCTTAACATGTGAGAAAAACATAGTTCCTCAACTTTAAAATGTCGAAAAACTGATACGAGTTCCCACATTTAGACATGATACTTCAACTGAAAGAATACTGTGACCTACAAAGTGCTATTAGCCTATTATCATGCTCCCAAGATCTATTAGTGTCTAACAGCTGCAACCTAAGAGATGAAAAATAAAATTTAACACAATGAATCCTCTTCCATCCTGTTCACAAGTTTCTCAGTTTTATCATAATATGTCTTTTGCTAGGGCTTTCTCCTAATTTTCCGTGTTATCTTCACTATTCTAATTTCTAAGTTGTAAACTGATTGATTTTGTCTTAGCAAGGGTGAGAATGATGTCGTTTTAAATAATCAGTCTATAGGTTAGGTTTAACTTGATTGTGCTTCAGTTTTGAAATTTGTTATCACTTATTTCTACTTAAGTTTTGATTTTGTCTCAGCATAAGCAATAATACATCTCAAAAAATCAAAAACGAATCACATTCCGTTAGACCCACAAACTAGACTGATTAATTAGAACTATAACATTCTCACCCTTGCCTCTCAAATTTATCATATTTAATCTTCCTTCTATTTTCTATTTTGTTTATTCTAGTACCATCATCTTTATTCACTAAAATAACCATAATATGACTCTCTTAAGAAGGATAAATAGGCCAGGTAACTATTTGCAGCCACATTTCTAGCAAGGTTTTAAATATCGGATATCGGGGAAAATATTGAATGGCAAAATCATATCATCTTGCGGACATCAAGAAAATATCGAGGATATGTGGTAAATATCGGAATGCCATAACAGATATTTTTGTATATAGTATAATGCACTAAAATATAATCTCAACATACTTAATGAAATCTAAGCATGCAAAATATAAATAATATATGTTTAGAATCATTAATCAATCTTGTAAAACAAGCAAAAGTAAAAATAAACATTGCAACATTTTTTCTGATTTTTTAGGCCAAAATGTCATTTGATATAATAGGAAAAAATCATGATATCTCGCCCTAAAATTGCCAAATGTGGTATGTTGTTTTGCGACAAACAATATAAAAGGACATGTCAGCCAACATATCAGCTGATATACCAACCATATTAGCGACACATCACCCAAAATTGTAAAAAAGCGGTAAAGGATATTTAGAGACCATATCGGTTGATAAGCCCTGTAAAAGGATATATCGTGCAATATATCAAGTTATGTCGGAGATATTTAAAACAATGATTTCTAGACAGAACCACCCAAATTCTTTATAGGCTCAAACATTGACAATAAAACAAAAATATTATAATGCTTTTAGCTTGCGATATGAAGTGTTTTCGCTCTTCAGATTCATGTAAAATAGTGTTATATAATGTCGTCAGTTACTAGATGGCTACCTAGGCAAAACCCAGACACAAGATAGCTTAATATTAACTTAAGGGCTCCCAAATATGCATTGTCAGCGATAAGCATTTTCAGACCAGAATTAATTGATGAGTTCAGCTTAATTAGCGCCTAAGTGTGATGCCAACATTGAACTTCATCCGGTGTAATTGGATCCATGTGTGTTTGAGACAGAAGATTGAACCATCAATCCCACCCAGTCCCTTCCCGTTCTGACTTCTCCCCACTAAGCCTCCCTCTTCCCGACCTCCACAGCTCTGTGTCTTCTACACACCAACCCCACTCTAAGTGCCTTCACAATCAAGATGAATGATACCGTAGAAGTTAAAAATATTAGTAGTTTCATGTTCAGTTCAGTTTGAATGTTCGTGCAATTATTTTCGAATTTTGATTATAGTTTAGTGCTTCTTCCTCTCTCCTGCAGTCTATCTTTTTGTTGATCCTACCATCTCAAACTGCTACAATCAAACCTCTGTTTGAGGTCAAACATGTTTGAGGTTACTGTGGTTAATGTTGTTGCACTATTCTTCCTCTTCTTCTCATGTTCTTACTACTCCCACAGCACTCTTGAAGCTAGAAAACGAAATTAAAAGTGATAAATGTAACTCTTCTTGGTCTTCTTACAAAATTTAGTTCTTATGGGCACTTAAATTTTCTGCAGTTTCATATCACCCAACCAAAAAGGTGTAAAACACTTTAACATTTACCAAGGCAGTTGGATGTCAACAAGCAAACAACGCTTTCTAATACATCGTGTAAAAGTACAGATAAAAACACACAATTCACACTATCACTGCAATAAAATCCACATATTTGAGGTCCACTCTTAATTTTCATACAATCAATTCCAGTAAACTACACTAGAGTCATTTACCACATCAACAAATTAGCCTTATAAATACTAAATTGATAATAACATATCCAGCTCATCTATAATGTGCCAATACTACTTGTCCTGAAAATAATATTCCCAGATTTTGAAAATAAATCTAAACTGTTAGTTCAAGACTGCTTAGTAAAAAAAGAAATCATGTCTTCTTCTTCTAGACCCCAGAAAACAAAGATCATGAGTTTTACTTCATAGTTAAATCACCAAGACAACTCACACCACATCCACCATTCAAAAGAGATCTCTTCACACAATCCCAAGCTCTGAATACCAGAAATATATCCTCCTCTCACTGTCTCACACAACAATATAAAGAACAAGTGCCCATTTTTTATGCAATGGCGTCATGCCTAAATCAAATTACAACCTAAATTTAGAGTACCAAATTAAATGACAAATTTTAGTTTGACTGAAAACTGAACCCTAAAAACGCCAGTATCCTATCCTTGTCTAAGTTCATAGAACCGTAACGCTTTTGCATATATCAAAACCTTTTCATCTCTCGACTTCATCAGTTATAGCGGATCTTATTCAGGTCAACGATAGACTTGGTCTTTAAACCCAAACCCTAATTTTGGACAGCAGACAGATCAATAAGAAATAAAAATCACAACTTTAAGCTAAAGCCTTTACTACTTACTAGATAACCTCTCTCTAGGTTTTTCCAACGCCTCTCTAAGAAACTGATCCACTTGGTTCAGCGCCTCTTCTGAAATCCCACC